>NC_053025.1:218866718-219099142 GCF_003073215.2 Triticum urartu
AGGGGAGGGGGGGGGGGGGAGAAAATATGCGAGAATCTGCTAGGGACGTTTCTGAACATTGAAGGGAAGACAAAGGACACGGTTAGTTCTAGGCTTGATTTGGAGGACATGGGCATAAGAGAAGATTTGCATCTACAGCACAATGAAGATGAAGATTCATTTGAAATTCCACGAGCATGGTATACAATGAATAAAGAACAAAAGCTTGCATTCTGTGAATTCCTAAGAGCGGTGAAATTTTCAGATGGTTATGCTGCTAACCTAGCAAAGTGTGTTACTTCTGATGGATTCAAGCTTTCAGTACTGAAAACCCATGATTGTCACATCCTCCTCCAAAGGATTTTACCGGCGGGCCTCCGAGGAATCATGCACAAGGATATATATGAAGCGGTTGCTGAGCTGGGAAATTTCTTTAGAGAACTGTGCTGCAAAACCCTCAAGTTAACTGTCCTGGAAAGACTTGAAAAAGAAATCCCAATTATTCTTTGCAAGCTCGAGAAGATTTTCCCTCCAGCTTTCTTCACCGTGATGGTCCATTTGGCGGTGCACTTACCCAAAGAGGCAATGCTTAGAGGCCCTGTGCAATACAGTTGGATGTACCCAATCGAAAGAAGGCTGCTTACTTGTAAGCGTTATGTGCGAAACACGGCAAGACCTAAAAGTTCTATTGCTGAAGCATATGTCGTTGACGAGTGCTTGACATTTTGCTCTAGATACTTTGGTGATGTGGAAACAAGATCGAACCAGCCGGGCAGAAATAGAGAGCAGTGGTGATGTCTCTGTTTTCAACCATGGTGTGAACTTTCTTGGAGCCTCACAATACTTGGAGGCTGGTGATGGTGGTTTTGTTTGTGCTCAGCAATTGCACCGAGGTTCTACCATATATCGAGTACGTTATATCTTGTGCACTCATTATATATATATATATTTTGCTTGGGTTGGCACTAGCCTAATGTTTTAATTCACATGTTTTGTTGGCATTGCAGGAAATGCAAGGAAGAGTTAAATCAGGAAGAAAGCAATATCAATGTTGATAAAAGGGTTGCCAAGGGGTTTGCTAAGTGATTTAAGAATCATGTGAGATCTTTAGCCACATGTTTTATGTTTTCTATGTTATTCACCCATTGTTAAATACCATTGTTTGCTAAATGGTTTATTTGTGCAGATTGGAAAGTTGCATGAGGAGAAGAAGGTCAGTGATGATCTATTTGCTTTGGCATGCTTACCGGATAAGCGAGTGAGAGTGTATTCAGCATGCATTGCTGATGGTGTCCGGTACCACACCGTTGACTGCGAGGAAAAAAGGAAGACACAGAATAGTGGAATCGTCACTGAGGGGTCACATGATGGTGAGATCATTGACTTCTATGGTCAGTTGAGAAGCATCGTAGAGTTGCAGTACAACTCTAGTGGAGGCATCCATCACTCGGTTGTCTTATTTCGCTGTGACTGGTTTGAGCTTGGTAGCAAGAAGAGGAGAGACTCTTTTGTCAAATATGATGGCCACTTCAAAGCATCAACACTGCAAGGTGCTGGTATAAGAGTGATCCCTTTATTCTAACAACACAAGCAACAATGGTGTTTTATCTGCCAGACACTCTTTTGCATGGAAAATGGCGAGTTGTGCAAAACTTTCAGCACAGACACTTGTGGAGTGTGACTGAAACTGAAGTGGAAAAGGGCCCCGGTGATGGTGGACTAACATACCAAGATGATGACTCTATGGAAGTTCCGTTGCAAGCTGATGATGACTCTATGGAAGTTCCGGTGCAAAGCAGAGTGCGAAGGGATCGGGAACGTGTGATCGTTGGTTCTGCAACAGTTGAAGGCATCAAGAAAAGAAGAAAGGTGGTAGAGGATGGACATGAAAGCGAGGATGAGGAAAACAGGACTGATCATACTATGCTGCAATATTGTAGTGATGATGAGGAAAATAGGAGTGGGCATAGAGTTCCTTGTTTTCGTATCGACGATGATGAGTAGCGAAGGTAAATTTGGTCTCCTTGGTGATCTAATGCTATTTTGTCTCCTTGGTAGTTGTTGTTGATGTGATCCTGATGTAGTTTTTGTACTACAAATCTCTCCAGGTACCAAAATGCATGAGACTGTGTAGTGATGGAGAGGCAGATGATGGTTGAAGATACAATGCAAAATGATGTAGTTTTGGTGACGGAAGATACAATGCAAACTGAAGATGTTGTTTTGAATGAAGAAGCAAAATGATGAACTGAAGATGTTGTTTTTAGAGCTGTTCTTAGTTTTGGTGATCATGTAGTTTTGGTTGTGATGTAAAAGATTGCAAAATGATGTTGTTTTTGGATTGAAGATGTTTTTTGACTCGAACCCACGACCGTGCGCTCGACAAGGCCAACAAGCTTCTGTGTGTTCTTTGATTTGCTTTGTTTCCCCCATGTTCTTTGTCAACAAGGCCAACAAGGCCAACAAGCATGCTGATTTAGGAGTTACTCGTATTGTGCCTGCGCGTGCGTCCCTACTGGAATTGTGGTATACTACATGGCTAATGGTCGTATTGTGCCTGCGCGTGCGTTCTGTTGATTCCAGCCCAATTGTCGAGCGATTGGACCACATTCAGAGGGATTTTGCAGACTAAATTAGGCATTTAGGTTTAGGTCCCTTTTGGCCATGTTCAGTTGATGTGGTGCTACCTTGATAGGTATGCTAGTTTCCCTGTGGTTCTCTTCACAGTGACGTAGAATTCATCAGAAATAGAAAAGGCAGACCGAAAGGGGAAAAAATGATGCCAACACTTATAATGTTGCAAGTGTATTAGTATTTTCCAATTTTGTTTGTTTTTAAAATAAACATGTTTATATTTGTCTAAAAAGATGCAGCGGCACACTGGAGCAGTTAAACTTGTAGGGGATCTAGCCTCCAGTGGCCTTTGGCTATATAAACCCTAGCAAAGCAAATTAAGCCAATAGCTCTGAATCTCTGAAATTCTAGTGTTAAATTCAGTTTTGTACATGACTATATCGGTGTCAAGCCAATAGCCTTCATGCGCATATCGACGACTATAAAGCTGTTCAGTTTTGTACATGACTGTATTGGGTAGGTGTGTTTAAATTGAGAATCTAGGGTTCAGTTCTTAAGTGCTGGGTTCTAACAAAATGTAGCACATGGGAAGATATGGTCCATTTATAGTAGATATGGTTCATTGTAGATATGGTCCATTTATAGTAGATATGATCCTGATGCTGTGTTTGCCATTTATAGTAGACATGGGCACATGGGCAGATATGGTCCATTGTAGATAGAGTAGTAGTATTCCAAATGTTCACAAGTGCATTGCTTTTTTTTCTCACTTTTGCTATCATAAATATCCACATGTGCAATGCTCTTCTCATTTTTATCACTTTTGCCATCATAAACTTGGTTCTGTTCCTATTTATGTCCAGTCCTGTTTATGGTAACTTGTTTAATTACAATGCTGCTTTTCAGAGAAGTGAGATGGCTGGCTTGGAAGGTTTCGAGTTCTTCGAGATTAATTGAGAAATCTTGCAGTCTATATGAATATGTCAATGTTAAGTATGGCAGGTTTAATTTTGTGCATGCTCATGGATGCTGTATGATAGTGTCAGCTAAACAAGTCATGTTTTTAACAATGAATATTCAGTTTGGTAATTGATGGGAATTAATTTTGAATGCTAAAAACATGACTCAAACCCTAGCCACGGACGACCGCCGTGACTAAATCCGCCGGTTTTTGAAAACACCGTAAAAAATTCAAAAACCGTTTTCCATTTTTTGAATGCAAAAGACATGCGTTTTTCGTGAAGCGGCTACAAGGAGGGGCACACCAAACGGCGCCATTCCATGTCTATCTCAAAGTAGACCCTATTTTACGGACGGTCGCCAAAAAGCATGCATTTCCGACCCTCGTAGCTACTCCCAGCAATTCGGACCACCTTCGGCCGATTCAGCTGGAACCGGCTGGAATTTGAACTGCGGGTCCTCCATAGCTTGCCTGTTATTTTCACTAAAAATGCTTTTTAGCTTCACAGGTAGGCATTTCATCACAGAATCAACAACAGATTTGCACAGCTCAAACCCTAGCCACGGACGGTCGCCGCGACGAAATCGGTCGGTTTATGAAAACACCGTAAAAAATTCAAAAAAAATCAAAAAAATGGGAGACCTCCGCGTCACATCATCAAATGTGGCCTACCAACTAGCAAAAATACTAAATTTGCAATACCGGCGTTTTCTTGAAAAAGTGTTTTCAAAAACGACCTACCATGAACGAAGATTCATGGCTTTCAAGCCAAACTAGCAATGATATGGCCGCATCCGTTGAGTAGTTTCTGATAATATGCCCAAATTGGGCGCATACCTCCGTATTGTGATGGCAAACAATGTTGCCAAAGCGAGGTTCCAACTTGTTTAACAAAAAAAACGTTTTTCAATTCACTAAAAATTCTTTTTAGCTTCACAAAACACCGTAAAAAATTCAAAAAAAATACGAGGACGGCAGCTACATCGACGACGGCACGATCGACGACGACCACCGCTGCATCGTCAACATCATCTCCCCCTAGGTACTTCTCCCCTCCTCTGGTGGATCCATCTCCCCTCCTCTGGTGGATCCACCTCCCCTCTGGTCGATCCATCTCCCCTCTGGTAGATCCCCTCATGGGTTAGGATTTTCTAGGGTTAGGATCTCCTACTGGTTTTGGGTTCATCTAGGGTTCATGGGGATGGATCGGTAAAGTAGTCTAAATTCTGATGAGGGTGAGTTACAACAGGAATCATGTTGCTAGTACATGCTACTCTTGTTTATGACGGTCTGCCTATGCATGGGTTAGCCTGCATTTGTGATGGGGGTACACAAAGCCACTTGCTTGCAATTGTTGTGGGTCTTAGCAGAATTCTATTTTTCTGTTCCATTATTATGAGAATGTGATACCGCACATTGATTAGGATGAGTGTATCATGCATGCTTTACTTACTCAACATGATATGTGTCTATATGGGTTGATATACCAAATCAAACCGGGTTTGGCTGCCAACTTGAAGCTTCTGAAAAATTGTTGTATAGGTTGTAGAGGAATATGCATGGGGAATTTTTCTTTGCTTGTTTTGAGTTTGATTCCCATTTACGATTATCATCATCAAAGCTTGTTGAAGTGAAACTGTGGACGCTGAAAGCACCTTATGCATATCCTGTTCATAGAGGATGCCCATAAGGTGCCTGTTGGTGGATTGCGATTTAGACTTTCACTTCCTGATATAGGAACCATACTACATAATCTATTTTTTCTATGTATAGTGATTGATGCTGATTTCATATTTATTAAAGTTATCTTTGTTCATCACATGCTAATTTCTATTTATCTTAGTTTAGTTTAGTTTTTCTTGGCATACACAGAGTAATACAATCAGTAGAATGTCAGTCCAAGCGTTGTTAGTCTCTTCAATACATCATGGGGATGCTTGCTTGCTTGCTTGCTGCCACTCTTCAATTCAGTTGCTTGCTAGCGTACATAGGGTTAGGGTTTGCATCAGCAGTATTACTAGCACTTTGCTTGCTTGTTGTGTACTTTATATGAGGCACTAGGAAGATTTCTTGATGTTCATTACTACCTCCTGCTTGATGTACATTACTACCTCCTGCTTGATGTAGTGAAGTTATTAAGAGATGCTTCATATCTTTCCAGTGTACATGCATGCTTGTTTAGTGCACTTACATGTTTTCTTAATTAATAACACTAGATCACTGTATTGTTTATCCATCAAGTTTGTTTCACATGTATTACATGTATGTGCATGATGGTCCGGAGGGTTGGGGTTATGTTATTCTATGTTATTCCTTCTGCTCACATATTTCTCTTGTGATCTAATGCTTTTTTCCGTGCTGTTTATATAAGGCACTGAAGGAATCTAGGACGAAGAGGCCTGGTGTTAAGAAGACAGTCAGCAAGAAGAACAAGAGCTCAGAAACATCTGCTGCAATGCCTCCAGGAAGGGTGATGGCCCCAGCTTCAGGACAAAAAAGAGGATCCTGGAACCTGATGAACCTGCCCTTGATAGAGTCACAAGGCAGAAAGCAAGGATGGCGACTGCGACGGACCATCAGGAAAGTATGCTGTGCATGGACTCTCAGACCTCGGTGCAAACGGGTGATGAGTTGCCGCCCATGGATGAAGGAACCACTCTCAGCATGGATGGAAGTGGCACTGTCTGCCTAGATGAAGCAGGAACCATCTGCATTGATGAAGCAGGCACTGTCCACACAGACCTCAGCCCTGTTGCACCTTCTATTGACAGGAACGCTGTCATCAATGAAGAAGAACAGCAACTTGTGCTTCAATCAGGCAAGTTGACCTTTGCAATGCTATCTTTTACTAGTGCATTTTCCAAATGGAATGATCATGTATGCTTTTGTTGATTCCTGCATTTGTCGATTTCTATTCTAATTTATGAGTTCAGTTTCATTTTCAGATGCAATGACTCCCAATACTAGACTTAGAAAGGGCAAAGGGCTAGAGAGGATCACCAAGTCGCTTGGTAGCAAGGTGCCTATCCAAATTGCCGAAGGGATGATTCGTCCAGAGAAGCCTCTGCAGGCAGCAAAGCTTGCTTCTGAGTGTGGACTCGTTGCAAAAAGCCATCTTCCGGTTCTTCCTCACTTCAAGCTATACAAAAAATGCTAGTCTATTGGAGAACTACATTGGGAAAGTTGCTGTAAGCTACTTATTTCATAGTTAATGTGCTATCTATTTTCTGTTACACCTATGCATGATCACTAATATTGTTCCTACCTTGTTTGCTATCTTGGTAGGCAAATTTTGAGATGAACACGGACTCGGAGACCATCAAGACCTCGTGCAAAGATATTCTGCAGAAATATTCAAAGAACAGACGCCATCAGATCAAGAAGAAGTATTTTGATACCGTAGCCACAAATAAAGTCAGCATTAAGTCTCCGGTGCCTGATCTAACGGATGGTGAATGGCAAGCTCTGGTGGAGATGTGGTCTACCCCAAGACACAAGGGTTGTCTCTGCTTTGTTTGATGCTTTATGTTCTGCACATGATATGCTAGTGCTAGATCATGCTGACAGTATGCTTTTTTGTAGAAAACCTGTGTGTCGAACAAGATGAATCGAGAAAAAGTCGTGTACAATCACAGAACTGGTTCCAGGCACTACACAGCACACATTTTTGCCACTGTGAGAACTCTTCTCTAGAGACCTTACCGTTTGATCCTCATTGAATAACATTTCTGATTCTTGCTGAATAACATTTTGATTTTTGTTGAAAAACATTTCAGAAAGAAGAGCATAAGGGTGAGGAGCTGTCTGCGATTGACTTGTTTAAGGCCACCCACAACAGCAAGAAGCACGGGTTTTCGGAGCCAGTCAAGACTACTATAGTAAGTCACTCCATGCTTTGCCCTGTTTGATTCACAACCAGCTTTGATGCTTTGATGATTTGATGTTGTTTGATTCGGAGCCAGTCAAGAACACACGCTATGTTCCATGCTTTGATGTTGTTTGATAGTTCAACAAAGATATCAGAACTTGCTGTAGCTATTTTTTGATCTAAATGTTAGTTTGATGATCGACTCACTCGGGAAGCCATATTATATAGAACCACCATTCTAGGCTTAATGAAGTGATCATATTGTTCCAATTGCATGTCTCCAGGTCACTAGTCATCATCTTCTTGTATAGATTTTGTGTGCTAGTTTGGTTACTTCAAATAATCCATTTGTGTGCTGGTTTGGTTTCTCTTGCTTGGTTTGGTTTGAAAAATGTGAAATAGATCTCCCACTAATGCCTATCATTTGATGCAAGAAGAATTGGCGGCAATCAAGATGAAGGCGGAAGAATCTGAAGCTGCACGCGACAAGGAACTTGAGCTGCTCCGCAAGAAGTCTCAAGAGTAGGAAGAGCAGTTAGCCCACTTGATGGCTCTCTAAGGCAGTTTGATGGTCTTTGAACTTGCTGTGGTGAAGTTATAGTGGTGAACCGGGTTTATAGTTATGTGGATCTTGTGAACCTGGGCTTGTGGATCATTTTCTGAAGTCATGCAAAATATGAACCTGGGCTCTAAAAAGGCCGAGGCCCAAACAAGAATTAGACTAAAAAGGCTTGGGCCTAAAAAAAGAAATGACTGTAAGAATTTTTTTTACAAAAGGCTGCATAACACAAAATAAAAAGGCCAAGGCCCAAATTCGAACTAGACTAAAAAGGCTGTGGCCCAAAACAATAGTGGAATATAAAACAAATTCATCAGAAAAAGGCTCCATTCCCAGAAAATAAAAGGCCAAATTATTGGGCCAGACCCATGCAGATAAGCAAAATAAAGAGAAAAAAATTAAATGGGCTGAATTATTGGGCTTGGCCCATCAAGACGGCTGAAATGGACCGGGCTGATTCTATTTTACCTTTTCATTTGGTCGTAAGTCTGCCACGTCAGCTTGCCACGGTGGATCTGATGTGGTGTGGTCGGATTGCTAGTGACCAAAACAGTTGGTTGTTAAATCTACGACCTTTTTTTTGGTCATAAACGTTTGCGACCATTCCAGAAGAAAGGTCGCTAATGTCAGTTTATGACGGCCAGCTGTCACAAAAAGGTCACAAATGGAAATTTGTGACCATTCAGTGACCAATAGTGGTGGTCACAAGTTGACATATTTCTTGTAGTGTATCCACCACGAGGGCAACACCCTCTTCTTCGAGCGTCCAGAGCACGCTGACAACAGATCTCTGGCTATCTTCATTCACATGGCGGAGATCGAAGCTTTTGACTACCCCGACGAGCTCTGGCACCCTGAAGGGGCAGACTACTTCTTCTCACACCTGGGCATGGTGGCCCGTGACTTCGTCCTGGTTGTACCCGACCCGGTTCCCGATCTGCCTCCTGAGATCACGCATGAGTGCTTGGCCAGGCGCATCAGCAGGCGCGCCAAAATGGCTGCTGACTCTGGTGTCAAGGCCAGACGCAGTGATCGTTTGGCCGAAATCAAGCCCCCAAACTACTCCTCCATGACTGCCAAGGCCATGCGCTCCAAGGCGAAAAAGCTCGACCTCTCTGCTGCTTCTAAGGACCTCTCGGACGCCCTTGTCCACGCTCGTCTCTACGATATGGATGGATTCATTGAAGACTCGGCCCGCGGTCCTGCCTCACCTGAGGATCTCGCGGCCATTGCTGCTGCTTGCGGTGCTCCGCCGGAGATGGCGGCTGATATTGCTTCGGGCTCCGGTGACTTGGGCTCGCCATGATTAGATCTCCCTTATGACACTGCCACTCCGCTGGCGACCCTTGTTGGGCATGTATCCGGTGCATCGCACCCTATCGTAGTTGCTCTGTTAGGTTTAAGTTAGCTGTTCTAGTGCTCACGCTTGCTTCTGTTAACTTGTCTTGCTTATCCTATGTATGGTGCTTGCTAAAGTTTCAACTATGAAAAATGAATCCTACTCTATCATGTCTTGGAACATTCGCGGTCTTGGTGACAATGATAAATGTGCTAATGTGTTCTCTGAAATCAATCAACTGCGCCCATCGATCGCTCTTTTACAAAACTACGACACCATTAAAAAAACTCGCACTTTGAGAACTTGGCGTAGAACTGATGTTCCCTGAGCTTATCGAGCACCAAATGCAAGTGCTTGGCATGATCTTCCTTGTTCTTCGTAAAGACCAGAATGTCATCGAGATAGACCAAAACGAAGTCATTTGTGTAACGCCCGGGGGGGGGGGGGGGGAAAAAAAAGATGACCCTCGGGCTCCGGAAACCCAAGGGAAAAAGAGGATATGTGGCAAATGGTAAAACCAAGGTTGGGCATTGCTGGAAGAGTTTTATTCAAGGCAAACTGTCAAGGGGTTCTCATAATCACCCAACCGCGTAAGGAACGCAAAATCCGGGAACATAACACCGATATGACGGAAACTAGGGCGGCAAGAGTGGAACAAAACACTAGGCAAAAGGCCGAACCTTCCACCCTTTACCAAGTATATAGATGCATTAAGATAACAAGATAATATAGTGATATCCCAACAAATAAACAATGTTCCAACAGGGAACGATCTCCAATCTTCACCTGCAACTAGCAACGCTATAAGAGGGGCTGAGCAAAGCGGTAACATAGCCAATCAACGGTTTGCTAGGACATAGTGGGTTAGAGGTTTGACATGGCAATTTGGGAGGCATGATAAGCAAGTGATAGGCATCATAGCATAGGCATAGCAAAAGAGCGAGCATCTAGCAAGCAAAGATAGAAGTGATTTCGAGGGTATGATCATCTTGCCTGCAAAGTTGTCAGAGTTGACTTGATCCTCGTAAGCAAACTCAACGGGCTCCTCGTTAGCGAACTCGTCTCCCGGCTCTACCCAAACAAGACAAACAAACAAAAGGAACACAATCAACCACGAGCAATGCTCAAAGAAACAAGATGCAAACATGGTATGCTATGCGGGATGCGGTATGTGATGCATATGCAAGATTTGACAAGGAATGATTGAACATGGCCTCAACTTGGAAATCCAAGAGTGCCACTGGAAAGGTGAGGTGATTTCAGTTGAAACCGATATAAAGAACACCGGAATCGGATGCACGGTTTGGAAATGGCAAGCAAAACAAATATGGCACGGGTCTGCGATAAACAGCAAATAGCCATCCAAATGCATCACGATAATTATGCTACAGCACTCAAACATGACAACAAAATACATGGCAGGGATCCATTCATGATTCTTGACAAAAGATGAACACTGAGCTACAGCCAATTCATCCATTAACAGGTTCAAACAAGCATGGCAAAAATGCAAACGATAACAGGTTTCAGACTTAGTGAAATTAACACAAGTCTGGAATTTAACATCAAGTAGCACACTTTGGAGCATGAAAACTATATGCTACAGGAACTTAACATGGCAAAGCAAGGCATGGAATGAAGCTACTCAAAGCACTTAACGAAAGTCCCTTAGTGACCTTGAGCCAAAAGGGATCAGAAAATACAATTGCAAGCATGCGAACATGGCAAAACATAATCAGATTACAGACTTAGTGAAAAACTGGAGCATGCAAATCTGTTAGCGAGTAGGCATGTTCACGAGCTCGATGCACTCACTAGAGAGCAAGGCATGACAAACTAAGCATACACCCGTCAAGAATACATATCATAGAAGGTAGACATGGCAAGAACAACAACATAGCATGCACGGATCAATAACAACATCCTCGGCAAAATCGCTAACAAGTCAACAATCTGCCAGGATTCACGAAATAGCAAAAGTAGAGCTCGATTGACTCAAGCTAGGGTACTCCATAATTGCAAACAAAGATATGGATGGATATAGCACCATAATATTAACAAATCATCCTTACTGATCATCCTCAAAAGAGGCACGGATCACTAGGAAACAACATGAACATATGGCATATTGATAAAATCAGATCAAGGACTTAGTGAAATTCTAAGTCCCTGAAATCAGAATTAACGAATGCACTACTTTGCAAGCTTGTGCTAGTCACCACACATATCACAAAAATACATGGTAAGCACCTCTGTAAAGATGGCATGGCATATAACAAAACACATGTAGAGCTCAGGAGCATATCATGCACACATTAATCATGGCAAAAATGACAAATAGCTATTTGATGCAGCAGATCTGACAATTATCTCATATAGCTCTCTTCCAGCAGAATTTCGGGCATCAAGATGATCTCAAATGAAAATGATGCAGTAATATGAAGTGATGTACTTTCTGAGACGAACATTTTGATATGCTACACGCCCAAAACGGAGTTACGGATGCGGAGTTACGGCATGATGAAAAACGCAAATAAATTAGGGTTTCGGGGAAAGTCAACCCTAGCGGATCTCAGATCCAGATCGGCACGAACTTCGAGGCGCTCGCCGGAGTTGTGGTCGCGGTGGCCGGAGGACGAAGCCGAGGGGGAGGAGAGGAGGCTCGCCGGCGCGGGCGTGACGACCGGATCGGCGGGGCGGCGGCCGGAGTGAGGAGGCGGCGGTCGCCGGAACCGGGCGGCGAGGCGGCAGGGCGATGGCCGCGGCGAGCGGGCACCGGCGTCGGGGAAGGCCCGGTGGAGCGGGACAGCGAAGAGGCGGACCGGGCGGGGAGGAGGACGACCCGGGCGGCGGCGGGCAGACCGGGCCGCGGGGGCTTCCCGCGGGCCTGGCGGGCCTCGGGCGGCGGCGGCGATGTGGGGCTCTCGCGCGCCACGTGTCGGTTTCCGGTTGGGGCGGCGGCAATGTCCGGCGCGTCCGGACGTTGTCCGGCGCGCATAGAGACGGGGAGCTAGGTTAGGGTAGGAATGGATCCGGGATTTTCGGGGGAGAGATCTTTATAGAGGCATAGAGGGAGCTAGGAGAGTCCAAATGAGGTGCGGTTTGCGGCCACGCGATCATGATCGAATGCTCTAGATGATGGAGAGAGTTTTGGTGGGTTTTGGGCCAAATTGAAAGGGTGCTGGGCTGCAACACACACGAGGCCTTCTCGGTCCCTCGGTTAACCGTTGGAGTATCAAACGAAGTCCAAATGGTACAAAACTTGACAGGCGGTCTAGCGGTAGTAAACCAAGGCCGCTTGGCAAGTCTTGGTACAATCCGGAAATGTTTAACCCCCACACACGAAAATAGGTAGAAAGGAACACCGGAGGAGATAGGAGCATCGGAATGCAAAATGGACAACGGGGAAAAAGCTCGGATGCATGAGACGAACACGTATGCAAATGCAATGCACATGATGACATGATAAGAGATGCATGACAAAGGCAACAACACACGAAGACAAAAACCCGAACCCGAGGAAATAAAATAACTTAGCGCCGGAAACGGCAAGAGTTGGGATACATACAAGGTAAATTACATCCGGGGTGTTACAACACTCCACCACTACGAAAGGATCTCGTCCCGAGATCTAGGACTGGAAAAACGCCGGGTACTCAGAACGGAGGTGATCCTCGCGTTCCCAGGTGGCTTCACGATCAGAATGGTGTGACCACTTGACTTTGAAGAATTTGATTGACTTATTGCAAGTCTTGCGTTCAGTCTCTTCAAGAATAGCAACTGGGTGCTCATGATAAGAAAGGTCTTCTTGGAGATCAATGTCTTCGAAGTTGACGATGCGGTCAGGAGTCTTGAAGCACTTGCGGAGCTGAGAGACATGGAACACGTCGTACACATTTGCAAAGTTTGAAGGAAGCTCGAGTTGATAGGCGAGATCGCCTCTCTTGCTGACGATTTTGAAAGGACCCACGTATCTAGGGGCAAGCTTCCCTTTGATACTGAAGCGACGAGTACCTTTCATTGGAGAGACGTGGAGGTAAACATGGTCTCCGATCTCGAAAGCCAAATCATGATGCTTACTATCATAGTAGCTCTTCTGGCGCGATTACGCTGCTTTGAGGTTATCACGAATGACCTTGCACATCTCCTCTGCCTCTGTGATCAAGTCATTTCCAAGAAATTGACGTTCATCGGTCTCTGACCAGTTAAGAGGAGTGCGACACTTCCTGCCATAGAGAATTTCGAATGGGGCCTTGCCCGAACTTGCTTGAAAACTGTTGTTGTAGGAGAATTCGGCGTATGGAAGACAATCTTCCCACTTCATGCCAAAAGAGATAACGCAAGCCCTGAGCATATCTTCAAGAATCCGATTGACATGCTCGACTTGACCGCTAGTTTGAGGATGGAAAGCTGTGCTGAAGCGGATGTTGGTGCCCATGGCCTTCTGAAAAGAATCCCAAACTTGGAGGTAAAGATGCTGCCACGGTCTGAAGAGATCAACTGTGGAATGCCGTGCAGAGAGACAATCCGAGAGGTATACAGCCCCACCAATTGAGCTGCAGTGATAGACTCTTTGATAGGCAAAAAGTGAGCCACCTTAGTGAGTTTGTCGATGACAACGAATATAGCATCATTGCCACGCTTGGACTTTGGAAACCCAGTCACGAAGTCCATCTCAATGTGGTCAAACTTCCATTCTGGAATGGCAAGAGGTTGGAGGAGACCAGCTGGTCTTTGGTGTTCTGCCTTCACTCTTCTGCAGACATCACATTCATTCACGAACTAAGCAATCTCGCGCTTCATTCGAGTCCACCAATAAGCCTGCTTGAGGTCCTGGTACATCTTCATACTCCCAGGGTGGATGGAGAGGAGAGAATTGTGAGCCTCCTTCATAATAACTTTACGAAGGTCACCTTTAGGCACAACAATGCGATCCTCGAAGAAGAGAGTATCCTTGTCATCAAGGCGATAACACTTGTACTTGGGTTGACTCTTGGCAATCCCAATCTTCACCTTCTTCACCATAGCATCAAGAAGTTGAGCCTCGCGAATCTGATCTTCCAAAGTAGGAGAGACTTGAAGGTTGGCGAGGAAACCTTGAGGAACAACTTGCAGATTGAGTTTGCGGAAAGCTTCACAAAGCTCGGGTTGGTAAGGCTTGAGAATCATACTGTTGCAGTAAGCCTTCCTGCTCAATGCGTCAGCAATCACATTGGCATTGCTTGGAGTATACTCGATACTCGGATTATACTCTTGAATCATTTCGACCCAACGAGTCTGCCCGAGGTTGAGATTAGGCTGAGTGAAGATGTACTTGAGACTATTGTGGTCAGTGAAGATGTCCACTTTTCTTCCCAATAAGAGATGTCTCCAAGTCAAAAGAGCATGCACAACTGCCGCCAACTCGAGGTCATGAGTGGGGTAGTTCTTCTCGTTGGGCTTCAACTGGCGAGAGGTATAAGCCACAACTTTCTTCTCTTGCATCAACACTGCACCAAGACCTTGAAGAGAGGCATCGCAGAAGACCTCGAACGGTTTGGATTCATCAGGAGGCGTCAGAACAGGAGCAGTGACCAATTTCTCTTTCAAAGTGTTGAAAGCGATGTCACATTCCGGAGACCAAACGTACTTGACGTGCTTCTGGAGAAGGTTTGAAAGAGGCTTCGCGATCTTTGAAAAGTTCTCAACGAACCTTCGACAGTAGCTTGCGAGACCAAGGAAGCTACGGAGTTGCTTCACGTTCTGAGGTGGTTCCCAATTCACAATTGCAGACACCTTCTTAGGATTCACTGCTATGCCCTTGGCAGAGATGATATGCCCAAGATAGAGAACCTCATCGAGCCAAAAATCGCACTTTGAGAACTTGGCGTAGAACTGATGTTCCCTGAGCTTATCGAGCACCAAACGCAAGTGCTTGGCATGATCTTCCTTGTTCTTCGAAAAGACCAGAATGTCATCGAGATAGACCAAAACGAAGTCATTTGTGTAGGCGTTGAAGATGAAATTCATCATGCGAGAGAAAGTCGGAGGAGCGTTGACAAGGCCAAATGACATCACAGTGTATTCATATGAACCATAGCTTGTTCTGAAAGCCGTGATAGCCCATACGGAGATCAAGCTTGGAGAATACTTGAGCAACACTTCCCGAATGTGCCTACAAATCCCGTTAGGAGCTGCACATATATCGTTCTCGGGGCACACTCAGATTGTCCAAACTTCTGGTAGGCCGGCCCAGAGTTGCCCCTGGTGGCCCCCGGTGGCTGACGAGGTGGACCAACACTCAGAGGAGCACTGGCCCCAGGGGGGGGGGGTTAAATAAAGATGACCCTCGGGCTCCGGAAACCCAAGGGAAAAAGAGGATAGGTGGCAAATGGTAAACCCAAGGTTGGGCATTAGTGGAAGAGTTTTATTCAAGGCGAACTATCAAGGGGTTCCCGTAATCACCCAACCGCGTAAGGAACACAAAATCCGGGAACATAACACCGATATGACGGAAACTAGGGCGGCAAGAGTGGAACAAAACACTAGGAAAAAGGCCGAGACTTCCACCCTTTACCAAGTATATAGATGCATTAAGATAACAAGATAATATAGTGATATCCCAACAAATAAACAATGTTCCAATAGGGAACGATCTCCAATCTTCACCTGCAACTAGCAAGAGGGGTTGAGCAAAGCGGTAACATAGCCAATCAACGGTTTGCTAGGACATGGTGGGTTAGAGGTTTGACATGGCAATTTGGGAGGCATGATAAGCAAGTGGTAGGCATCGTAGCATAGGCATAGCAAAAGAGCGAGCATCTAGCAAGCAAAGATAGAAGTGATTTCGAGGGTATGATCATCTTGCCTGCAAAGTTGTCAGAGTTGACTTGATCCTCGTAAGCAAACTCAACGGGCTCCTCGTTAGCAAACTCGTCTCCCGGCTCTACCCAAACAAGACAAACAAACAAAAGGAACACAATCAACCACAACCAATGCTCAAACAAACATGATGCAAACATGGTATGCTATGCGGGATGCGGTATGTGATGCATATGCAAGATTTGACAAGGAATGATTGAACCTGGCCTCAACTTGGAAATCCAAGAGTGCCACTGGAAAGGTGAGGTGATTTCAGTTGAAATCGATACAAAGAACACCGGAATCGGATGCACGGTTTGGAAATGGCAAGCAAAACAAATATGGCACCGGTCTGCGATAAACAGCAAGTAGCCATCTAAATGCATCAAGATAATTATGCTACAACACTCAAACATTACAACAAAATACATGGCAGGGATCCATTCATGATGCTTGACAAAAGATGAACACTGAGCTACGGCCAATTCATCCATTAATAGGTTCGAACAAGCATGGCAAAAATGCAAACGATAACAGGTTTCAGACTTAGTGAAATTAACACAAGTCTGGAATTTAACATCAAGTAGTACACTTTGGAGCATGAAAACTATATGCTACAGGAACTTAACATGACAAAGCAACGCATGGCATGAAGCCACACAAAGCACTTAATGAAAGTCCCTTAGTGACCTTGAGCCAAAAGGGATCAGAAAATACAATTGCAAGCATGCGAACATGGCAAAACATAATCAGATTACAGACTTAATGAAAAACTGGAGCATGCAAATCTGTTAGCGAGTAGGCATGTTCACGAGCTCGATGCACTCACTACAGAGCAAGGCATGACAAACTAAGCATACACCCATCAAGAATACATATCATAGACGCTAGACATGGCAAGAACAACAATATAGCATGCACGGATCAATAACAACATCCTCGGCAAAATCGCTAACAAGCCAACAATCTGCCAGGATTCACGAAATAGCAAAAGTAGAGCTCGATTGACTCAAGTTAGGGTGCTCCATAATTGCAAACAAAGACATGGATGGATATAGCACCACAATATTAACAAATCATACTTACTGATCATCCTCAAAAGAGGCACGGATCACTACGAAACAACATGAACATATGGCATATTGATAAAATCAGATCAAGGACTGAAATTCTAAGTCCCTGAAATCAGCATTAACGAATGCACTACTTTGCAAGCTTGGTGCTAGTCACCACACATATCACAAAAATACATGGTAAGCACCTCTGTAAAGATGGCATGGCATATAACAAAACACATGTAGAGCTCAGGAGCATATCATGCACACATTAATCATGGCAAAAATGACAAATAGCTATTTGATGCAGCAGATCTGACAATTATCTCATATAGCTCTCTTCCAGCAGAATTTCGGGCATCAAGATGAGCTCAAATGAAAATGATGCAGTAAGATGAAGTGATGTACTTTTTGAGACGAACATTTTGATATGCTACACACCCAAAATGGAGTTACGGATGCGGAGTTACAGCATGATGAAAAACGCAAATAAATTAGGGTTTCGGGGAAAGTCAACCCTAGCGGATCTCAGATCCAGATCGGCACGAACTTCGAGGCGCTCGCCAGAGTTCACTGTAGCTCACCGGAGTTGTGGTCGCGGTGGCCGAAGGACGAAGCCGAGGGGAAGGAGAGGAGGCTCGCCTGCCGGAGCTCGCCGGCGCGGGCGCGGCGACCGGATCGGCGGGGCGGCGGCCGGAGTGAGGAGGCGGCGGTCGCCGGAACCGGGCGGCGAGGCGGCAGGGCGATGGCCGCGGCAAGCGGGCGCCGGTGTCGGGGAAGGCCCGGTGGAGCGGGGCAGCGAAGAGGCAGACCGGGCGGGGAGGAGGACGACCCGGGCGGCGGCGGGCAGACCGGGCCGCGGGGGCTTCCCGCGGGGTAGCGGGCCTCGGGCGGCGGCGGCGATGTGGGGCTCCCGCGCGCCACGTGTCGATTTCCGGTTGGGGCAGCGGCGTTGTCCGGCGCGTCCGGACGTTGTCCGGCGCGCAAAGAGACGGGGAGCTAGGTTAGGGTAGGAATGGATCCGGGATTTTCAGGGGAGAGATCTTTATATAGGCATAGAGGGAGCTAGGAGAGTCCAAATGAGGTGCAGTTTGCGGCCACGCGATCGTGATCGAATGCTCTAGATGATGGAGAGAGTTTTGGTGGGTTTTGGGCCAAATTGGAAGGGTGTTGGTCTGAACACACACGAGGCCTTCTCGGTCTCTCGGTTAACCGTTGGAGTATCAAACGAAGTCCAAATGGTACGAAACTTGACAGGCGGTCTACCGGTAGTAAACCAAGGCCGCTTGGCAAGTCTCGGTCCAATCCGGAAATGTTTAACCCCCACACACGAAAAGAGGTAGAAAGGACCACCGGAGGAGATAGGAGCGCCGCAATGCAAAACGGACAACGGGGAAAAAGCTCGGATGCATGAGACGAACACGTATGCAAATGCAATGCACATGATGACATGATAAGAGATGCATGAAAAAGGCAACAACACACGAAGACAAAAACCCGAACCCGAGGAAATAAGATAACTTAGCGCCGGAAACAACAAGAGTTGGGATACATATAAGGTAAATTACATCCGGGGTGTTACAGAAGCTTTCGGTTCCCCGGTGGCAGGATGGCGGTAGTGGGGCGAGTGGGAGGTGGCGGCGTTGCAGAGGGGATGTTGCGGGGCCGGCAGCCGACAGATTCACCGGAGAAAATGGGCGGCGGTGGCAGCGACGAAGGAGACATGCGAGGGTTTGTTGTTGGAATGGGAGAGGATGGCCAATATGCCATCGACCAGCGGGCCAGGGGGGAGTAGGCGGGCACACGCGTCCATCGCTTGTCCGCGTCGATGCAAATCCGGCTCAAAATTGGATTAGGATTGGGTCGGCACGCGGACGAAAAGCAGACACGCGTCCGTTTGGGTCGGCGCACTAGGTCGACTTTTTTATCTGCGTCGACTCAAACAGACGCGCGCGGACGAAATGGGTCGCCACGTTGGAGTTGCTCTTAGTATCAAGTTTTCCCGTTTTATTATCAATAACCAGGGAAAATGTATACAAACTTGGTTCAGTGAAGCCCAAAAACAAAATTACCTTTTTAGAAAGAAAAAAAATCAAAATAAAGTATAGAAGGGGAGCTGGGAGCAGAAAGAAGGGAAAGGATCCAAGGCAAGGCATATTGTACTGTTGATGGTTGTTACGCAATGAACACCACACAAGTCCTCACGTGCGTCTGCTAAACTGTCCTTTAGACTTTAGCACTACGTATGGTTGCACTTCTTTTCTTTACTGCATCCATGGTGATGGTGTGCGTCTATTTTGCATCTCTATGTTTTTGAAATACTCTCTCCGTCTTATAATATATAAGAGCATTTTTATACTATATTAGTGTTAAAAACACTCTTATATTATATGACAAAGGGAGAACAAAAAAAGAGAAGCCATTTTTCATCTTTTGCTCGTACCCTACACTATCTTTTTTCTTCGAAAGTTAGCAGGAGAGCTGCTGAGATTCCATTGCAGAAGGGTACCCTGCACCATCTTTTATGCAACATAACAGGAGTATTGCACAGGCGTGGTTGAAAATAAAGCTGGGTTACAGATGAAGACAAATTGTAGAAGGGAGTATTTTTTGACAAATCTGGCCTCTTACAGCGACTTCAAGCACGTCTGGCCCCTGACCGAAACTAGTACTAAATCTGGCCCCTGGGGTCGGCGCCAAAATGCAGGACGCTGTATATACACACCTCGACTCTATACGCTATGTCACTGAACTAGTGGGCCCAACGGCTGCCCGTCAAGCCGAACGGATGGCAAAACCGGAGACGTGGCATATTCAGCACCACGGTGTTGAGCGCCAACATGCGGCGCCACGGTACTGAGCGCCGAGCTTCGGCGCCACAGCGAGCGGTGCCGTCATCCTTAGAAAAAACCAATGCTCTTGTTTGCATCGTGTTGACGCTCAAAAGTGGCACGATCATAAAGCAGCATGTCGGGGCAAAAACCTTGCCGGGGTGAAATCTTGCCGGTGTGAAAGCTTGCCGGCGTGGAAAGCTTGCCGGCGCAGAAAGATCGCTGGTGTGGAAGCTTGCCGGTGTAAAATCTTGCCGGGGGAGAAACCTTGTCAGGGAGGAACCCTTGCCGGAGTACAAATCTTGCCGGAGTGAAACCTTGCTGGTGTGAAAGCTTGCCGGGTAGAAACATTGCCGGTGTGGAAAGCTTACTCGGATGGAAAACTTGCCGGGTTGGAGGCTGTGATAATCAATCGGACGAGAAGTTGAAGATGGCCTCAAATGGAGAAGTGATCTACATGGAAGAGTTCCGTATTATTGATATGAACATCATTAAAGTTTGGGTCATCACCGTCCGATTTCATCTCGAAGGCCGAAACTATGCTCAAAGTACTAAAATCTTATATTCAGAGTACAGTTTGGCCGATTATGCCCCCCACGACGACCTTAAATGGAAAAATGATCTACACGGGTTGTCTTCGTCTCGTCGAAACGATTGATTTTGATATAAAAATTGTCCAAATACGAGTTCGTATGCAAAAGTTAGAGCAATCGGAGTGCAGCCCTGTCACGAGGCGAGATGTGGCGCGCCCCACCACACACATGTCTGATGGGCAGCGCGAGGGAATAGCCGGTTTTGCGCGACCGATTTAACCCTCAAGATGACCTCTGATCAAAAAACCTTCAACATGAAAGTTGTTCGTCTCGTCGAAACGGTCAAGATTGCTTTTGGGCTCGTTTTCATCCGAGATCGTTTACCACCACAAAAAAGACCCGCAAGGTGCAGCCAGTTTAAACCGAACAGTTTTGGAAAGTTCGGATAAAACCAATCCGAATTTGACTAGGGTTTTGGATGTGAATCCAAGCCTTTTCCTTGCACGGGAAGTCCAGCCGCCTCTTATATATCTAAGGGGTGACGGCCGATTGAACAACACACAATCGAACAAATCTATCTACATCTTTTACCTTTACTTTTCCTTCTCCCTTGTTCTTCTTCTTCCTCGTTCTTCGTTCGTTCTTCTTCATTGCAGGACGGCGAACCTCGAGGCTCTAGGGGCGGTCAGGCCGACCTAGGGCAGCCCATAGCCGCCGCGCGTCCAGACGGGGTCCCTTCCGGGCGCGTGGGGTTTCGGGTCTACAAAAGCACCCGCCGGATTGCTTGCGTACCGCGCTTCCGGCAGGTCTCCTTCAACGTGAGCTGCGGTGCATCACCCCCGGCGTTGGAGGTACACGGTGACGTGTTCGTGTGCGAACACACTTTTTGGCGACTCCGCTGGGGACGAAGCTTTGAACGGTCTCCAGCCCGTTCTTGCTACGAAGAGATCGTCATCAAGTTGCTGCAATCTACAAAGGTAACATGAATACCCAATTCCCCTTTGTAGATGCAAATAATCCATATGTTGTTGCTAGATCACCTAATGAGCATAATGTATCGGCTAGCCCTAGTTTTATCAATCATGCATGTAATTATGTGCAAGGGCCGATGCAAAACAATCTTCATGCTTCAAATTCTTACAATTTTAGCAAGTACAACATATGTATCCAAACTCCCACACTGGTAGAAAAAGGGCCTATAGTCCCGGTTCGTAAGGGCCTTTACTCCCGGTTCCTGAACCGGGACTAAAGTGTCGGTACTAATGCCCTGTACCTTTAGTCCCGGTTCAATCCAGAACCGGGACTGATGGGCCTCCACGTGGGCAGTGCGCAGAGCCCAGGCAGGAGACCCTTTGGTCCCGGTTGGTGGCACCAACCGGGACCAATAGGCATCCACGCGTCAGCATTTCTGTGGCTGGGGTTTTTGTTTTTTTTAAGGGGGGGGGGGGGGGGTTGGGGGGTTTTGGGGGGTTAATTTAGGTGTTTCATATATTGTGTTAGCTAGCTATAATTAATAGAGAGAAGTGTCCTCTCTTACGTCCGTGCTTGGTCGACGCTACGTACTATGCATACGTATAGAGAGGACTAGACACGCTAGTTAGCTAGTAAGCAAACGAAGGAAACAGAAGATCGTCATGAACATATATGCATATAGAGAGAAGTGATATCGACCACCTCTCCTTCTCCGAGAGATTGGTCGAACAACAAGTTCTCGTATATCTATCCGACACTACCGGCTACATATATGCAATAATTATCTCTTACAAATATAATCATACGGACTCATGGTCCACATAGTATTCTCCGTCTTCAGCAATCACTTGGTCAAGAAAGAATGCCGCCAATTCCTCTTGAATTGCTCGCATGCGAGCTGGTGCTAGGAGTTCATCCCGCTTCCGAAACATCTAATTTGAAGAAGGGGGTCAATACATATATATATGAATGAATGAAACTCAATACAAATGATGGTAATAAAATAAAATTGTGAATGTTGTTATTTACGTACTTCATATTGTTCGTCAGAGTACCCGCCCGCTCACAGGTCGTGTGGCGGATGGACTCGCAGACGTAGTATCCATAGAAATCATTCCCTTTTTCCTGCCACAACCACTTTACAAGAAATAGAGGTCAATCAAACTGATAAGCAAGAATGCTAAATGGTATTGATGAAACTAGTGCTTGAATCACTAGGAGATGCGCGGAACATGCTACTATAGTACTTACTTTCGGGTGTCTAAATTCCAGCTCCTTCGGCAGTCCTGGAACTGTTCTGGTGAATTTTCTCCAAACCCTGCCGGACAAAGAAAACAATTACTTGATATCAAGAAATGAACAAAGTTGCTGATATGGTGGATAATGATCGATTTAACTTCTTGAGGATTTCAGTCATGTCCGCATACTCCTGGGGATCTTTTCGTTTAGAGTCCAAGACGGTTACTACTCCCTGCTCAAGCCTAATCTCTAGGAGAATATAGTGGAAACTGCACACGCATGCATAACTCATCAATTACATTACTATAACCTGGACTAATATATAAGGGAAACCGAATATGCACAAGACAGTAACACTCACTTGAAGTTGTAAGGAAAGAGTATTATATCTTTGTTTTCATTTTTTTTGAATGATCGTAGCAAGTTGGCCTCGGTATCTCCGGGACGATGTTGAACCTCAGTTGCATTTATGAGATATGTGTTAATGAACCCAATATCACCGATTTGTCTTTTCTTCAATTGGGCGATCTTCATTCTGCATAATATAGTGAGGATAATTATAAATACATGCAATGAAAGAGATGAGCTATATAGAGAGACTTAATGACAGAAGTAGTAGTACTTACAGACAATAGCAGGTGATCGTTGTTTTATCGAGGGCCAATTGATTGAAAAACTGATAGAACTCCTCAAATGGAATAGGCAACAGTTCAATTCCAATGAGGTCATGCTCCGGTTTAACTCTCGCATACAAAGTACTCCTCCCCCCAGACTCTCTGCAGATTTTCAAGTACCAATCATGTAATCTTCGCATCATCGTTGTTAAAGATTTTTCATCTTTGACAAGAGGCTTCCCGTACTCGTATCTGTGTATCTGCACCTCCATGGTATCATAATGTACATCGTCGGGCAGGTAATCGTCAACATTGCCATAACCGGGCACCATCCTCGGATCAACGATGTCGCTAGGCACCTTGAGGGGGGGGGCACGATTGCTTTGCTTGTTCGCCGAGATGGGCAATTTGTTTCCCAGCTGCTCGTCGTTCTTTCAACCTTTGATCACTGACTGTACTTCCCGACCGCTCCGCTTCGGCCCATGTCTTTGCAATAATGCGCTCATAGTTGCCTTTCGGCGGAGACTTGGGTGGTTTTGCCAGGGCAGCCAGAGTGCGCTTCACTTTCATCGGATCTACCTTCTCGTCCGGAGGTGGATGTCTCTTTGCTCTCAACCCTTGAAACCAGTCATCCACTTTGGTTCGCGCGATCTCGGCGTTCTCCTCCGGGGTCCTCTCATATGGTAACTTCTCTAGAGTCTTCAGAGAAGGACCGAATCTGTATGTCCTCCCGCCTCTGGTTGTACTGCTAGACGCCGACCGAGCAGATGGAGCGGTTGTCTTCTTTACTTGCTTATGAGGCGGAGGAGAAGGACTATGACGCGCCGGAGCAGCTGGAGCGGCGGCAGGTCTCTTCCGCCCTTGCTGATGAGGCGGAGAAGGAGGAGGCTGGCTGCTCGGGCGCATCGGCGCAGGTGGAGAAGGAGGCGGAGTGCCGCCACGCGCCGGAGAAGGAGCCGGCCGAGGGCCCTGATCGTCACTCGCCGGAGGAGGAGGCGGTGGAGGAGGCGGAGTGCCCTGACTCGCCGGAGGAGGAGGAGGAGGCGGAGGCGTCCAGTTCGGAAGGTTGATCATCTCCTTCCGCCATAGGCATGGAGTCTTCAGAGCAGACCCCAGCCGAGTCTCCCCTTCACCGGTAGGGTGGTCAAGCTGGAGGTCCTCAAATCCCTCCATTATTTCATCCACCATCACCCTAGCATATCCTTATGGAATCGGCCGGCAGTGAAAAGTTGCGCCGGGTTCAGTAGGATAAACAGAGCCAATAGCCGCCTTCACCTTCAAATTCATCCATTGCGTCATAAGGTGGCAATTTTGAGACTCTGTGATAGCATCCACGGGATAGCTGGCAGGAGCCATCAAGGCATGCTCCGGCTGAAGCAGCTCGGTGGAAGCCACGCTGCTTCTGCGCTAAGATGGCGGGGTAGCTTCGGGGGAGGCTTCGGCAGTACGTTTGCTGCGATTTGCTTCTCGTTCCTCTATCGCGTCTACCCTTGCTTGCAGCACCTGCATTTGGGTCTGCTGCACTTTTTTCCTCCTCTCATGGGATTTGTAACCGCCTGCGTCCGAAAACCCAACCTTCCACGGAATGGAGCCTGGCGTGCCTCGTGTCCGTCCAGGGTGCTCAGGATTCCCGAGGGCCATTGTGAGCTCGTCGTTCTCTCTGTCTGGAAAGAACTTCCCTTGCTGCGCTGCTTCGATATACTGCTTAAGCTTCCTGACTGGTATGTCCATTTGATCGTTCGTCCAAATGCACTTCCCTGTTACAGGGTCCAAGGTTCCGCCAGCCCCGAAGAACCAAGTCCGGCAACGGTCTGGCCAGCTAATTGTCTCTGGTTCGATCCCTTTATCAACCAGATCATTCTCAGTCTTGGCCCACTTAGGCCGGGCTACGAGGTAGCCACCTGACCCCGTGCGATGGTGAAGCATCTTCTTCGCAGCATTTTGCTTGTTTGTCGCTGACATCTTCTTACTCTTTTCCGATGTCTTGTGGGCCACAAATGCGGGCCAGTGATCTCTGATCTTCTCATATCTGCCCTTGAATTCTGGTGTCTCATTATTTTCGACAAACTTATTCAGCTCTTTCTTCCACCTCCTGAATAGTTCTGCCATCCTCTTAAGAGCAAAAGACTTGATTAATTTCTCTTTGACTGGGTTCTCTGGATTATCCTCTGGCGGTAGGGTGAAATTTGACTTCAGCTCAGTCCAAAGATCATTTTTCTGCATATCATTGACATAAGACACCTAAGGGTCTTCTGTAGCCGGCTTAAACCATTGCTGGATGCTTATCGGGATCTTGTCCCTAACCAGAACCCCGCACTGAGCAACAAATGCGCTCTTTGTCCGGAGGGGTTCAATCGGTTGGCCGTCGGGCGCGATTGCTATGATCTCAAACTTTTCATCCGAGCTCAACTTTTTCTTCGGGCCTCGTCTCTTTACCGAAGTTGTGCTCGATCCGGAGGGCTAGAAAAAAGAACAAAGACTTAATTAATATGTGTACATACCAAAACAATGAATGCATCAATCAGCTAGTCAGCACAGGCTTAACTAATATATATACCTGGCCGGACTCGGTTCGGTCACCGGAGCCGTCATCACGGTCTCCTTCTTGCACCGGCATTGGGTCACCGGAGCCGTCCTCATGTTCTTCTTCTTGCACCCGCATTAGGTCACCGTAGCCAGCTTGTTCACCCTCTCCTTCCAAACCATCGGTTTCGTTGAGAAACAACGAGACGACATCACTTCCTTCTGCGATTATGTCCCTCAACAACGCTTCTTTTGCTTCGTCTAGGGCGGTGTCCATAGTTTCTACAAATATTTACAACATGGCAATTATTATTCAAACATGACAGATGGATATATTAGTGCCAAACGTAGAACTAGCTACCTAATCATAGTAAGCTATCGGGAGGGGGTATATATCAACAACGACGACACTACATCTATGTCCCTCGACGACCCTCGTTCCCGATAAAAAAAGAGGAAGAAGAAGAAAAAAAGAGGAGAAGAAAGAATAGAGGAGAAGAACTCCTCTATTCTTTCTTCTCCTCTTTTTTCTTCTTCCTCTTCTTTTTTTATCCTCTTCTTCCTCTCATGTTCGAGAGCATCGCCGAGGGGTCGGGAGGTTGCCTAGTGTCAAAGGATTCAACAAAACCATGTCTTCATCATTAGGCGAAAGTAACATGTGCATGATGGTACAAAGCTCTCCAAAGTTATTTTGGAACGGAGTCCTAGATAGGATAATTCGCTTTTTGGTACAAAGTTCAGCAAGAACCTTCCAAATATCGTTATTTGGAAGGCCTTTGCTGAAATTCATACAAGAAGGCAAATTATCCTATCCAGGACACCATTCCAAAATAATTTTGGAGGACTTCGTCATGCCCTGGTTACTTCTGGCTAATGATGAAGCCATGGATTTCTTCAATACTTTGACACTAGGAAACCTCTCTCGACCCCTCGGCGATCCTCGACCCCTCGAACCCTCGACGACCCTGGAACCCTCGACCCCTCGGCGATCCTCTTTTTCCTCTCATGTTCGAGAGGATCGCCGAGGGGTCGGGAGGTTGCGTAGTGTCAAAGGATTCAACAAAACCATGTCTTCATCATTAGGCGAAAGAATTCTATTTTTTCTTCTTCTCCACTATTCCTTTCTTCTTCTCCTCTTCTTTTTCTTCTTTTTTCTTCTTCTTATTTATTTCTCCTCTTCTTCCTCTCCTCTTCTTCTTCTTATTTAGTTCTCTCGACCCCTCGTCCCTCTCTCGACCCCTCGACGACCCTCGTCCCTGATAACATTTTTTTTCTCCCCTCGACACCTCTCGACCTCTCGTCCCACCCTCGACCCCTCATCATCATCTATCACCCCCTCGTTTTCTTTAGCATATATCCATGAACAAAATAGAGGAGAAGATCGAAGAAAAAAAAGAAGTATTCCTCTTCTTATTTTCCTTTTTCCACTCCTTCCTTTTCTTCTTCTTCTTCTTCTTCTTCTTCTTCTTCTTCCTTCTTCCTTCTTCCTTCTTCCTCTTTTCTTCCTTTTCCTTATTTTACTTTTTCCTCTACACTAACCTAATTAAAATGCACTAACCTAAAATCGATATCTACTAACAAACTAAATAAAAAATTAATACATATATGAAAAAACATATATAAACAAAAAATGCTATGAACATTATATTCATACATACATATATAGCCACATCCATTCATCATATAGCTATAAACAAAAAAATTAATACATATATGAAAAAACATATATAAAAAATGCTATGAACAGAGCCTCGATGGCGGCGGCTCACAACGGGGGCGGCCGGCGAGGGCGACGGCGGCGTCGGCGATGGCGTCGGCGATGACCACGGCGTTGGCGGGGGCGGGCGGCGGGCGGCGTCGGGGCAGCGCCTGGCGGTGACGGGGCAGGGGCGACGAGGACGGCGGGCTCTAGGCGGCGCGGGGCGCGGGCGACGGCGGGGGCGGCGACGACGTCGGGGCGGCGCGGGCGACGACGGGGCGGCGCGGGGCAGCGCCTGGCGGCAACGAGGACGGCGGGCTCGGGGCAGCGCGGGGCGCGGGCGACGGCGGGGGCGGCGACGACGTCAGGGCGGCACGGGCGACGACGGGGTGGCGCGGGGCGCGGGCGACGACGGGGGCTGCGATGACGTGTGCGGGCGACGACGACGAGGAGCAGGGCGTCGGGGCAGAGGGTGGCGTCGGCGGCGGGGAGAATGAGGAACTGAATGAAATTTTTGACAAGTGTTGTATATATAGCAAGAGCATTGGTCCCGGTTCGTGAAACCAACCGGGACTAAAGGGGGGCATTAGTCCCGGGTCGTAGCACCAACCGGGACTAATGCTGCCCTTTAGCCCCGGTTGGTGCCACCAACCGGGACCAAAGGCCTGTGCTGCCCCGAACCCAAATATTTAGTCCCACCTCGCTAGTTGAGAGGGAGGTGCACCTGTTTATAAGGTGCGGTGCGCCTTCCCTCTCGAGCTCCTCTCTAAAGCAGGCTTTCGGGCATAACACTGCAATCTGTGCCTGTGGGCCTACTGGGCCTCCCGCGGGCCTGAATCCTGGCCCATGGTAGGGTTTCTAGTCGTATTCAGGCCGTGGGGCCCCAGTAGATGGCACTTTTTTTGTTTCTACTTAGAACTAAATACTTATAGTTTTGTAGTGATTTCTTTTTTATTTTAGGTCACAAAAATTATAAACTTTCTGTTAGTGCCATTAGTTTTAAAATTTGAATAGTTTAAATTTGATTTTTTTAAAATTTGTGTGAATCACTAGTTTATGAATAACTTTACTATAAAAATTGATTTTTGAGTCAATCTTTTTCCTGCTATTTAATATTACCGTGTTTTATCATTATACTCAATTTGGTAATTTTAGTTAGTCATAACAAATATTATAGGGGTGAGCCCTATTTTTTTCCAGTTTTTTTGTTTTGTTTTCTGCATTATTTATTTCCTTTTGTTTTTTGCTTTATTTTTTAATTCTTTTTGCTTTTAGTTTTAGAAAAATTATAAACTTTCTGTTAGTGCCATTAGTTTTCAAATTTGAAAACACTTTTTTAGTTTTTTGTTTTCTTTGTTGCTTTATTTATTTTATTTTGTTTCTACTTACAACAAAATACTTATTGTTGCTATTTTTATTTTTCCAGTTTTTTTGTTTTGTTTTCTGTATTATTTATTTTCTTTTGTTTTTTGCTTTATTTTTTTAATTCTTTTTGCTTTTAGGTCAGCAAAATTATAAACTTTCTGTTAGTGCCATTAGTTTTAGAAAAAATATAAACTTTCTGTTAGTGCCATTAGTTTTCAAATTTGAATAGTTAAAATTTGAACATAGATGCACCTATAGAGAAAATTCGACCTAAATTCATAGTTTTCAAATGAACTCTGAAAAAGTTGGCATAGCATACTCGTCTGTTACAAATTTGGCATGGTATCATCATAATAGTTACGGGAGAAAGTCTTCACTTTTTCTTCGCTTGTGTCATTTGCTTATTGCGCCGTAACCATGGATAATCTTCATTGTTTATCAGGATGCTTGGGTCAGCCTTGACATTGAAGGGAGGAATTTCATGAAACTTTTCATAATCTTCAGACATGTCTGTCTTGCCGTCCACTCCCAGGATGTCCCTTTTTCCTGAAAGAACTATGTGGCGCTTTGGCTCATCGTATGATGTATTCGCTTCCTTATCTTTTCTTTTTCTCGATTTGGTAGACATGTCCTTCACATAGATAACCTGTGCCACATCATTGGCTAGGACGAACGGTTCGTCAGTGTACCCAAGATTTTTCAGATCCATTGTTGTCATTCCGTACTATGGGTCTACCTGTACCTCGCCGCCTAACAGATTGACCCATTTGCACTTAAACAAAGGGACCTTAAAATCAGGTCCGTAGTCAAGTTCCCATATGTCCACTATGTAACCATAATATGTATCCTTTCCGCTCTCGGTTGCTGCATCAAAGCGGACACCGCTGTTTTGGTTGGTGCTCTTTTGATCTTGGGCGATCGTGTAAAATGTATTCCCATTTATCTCGTATCCTTTGTAAGTCAATACAGTCAAAGATGGTCCCCTGGACAACAAGTACAACTCATCACAAATAGTGTTGTCACCTCTGAGATGTGTTTCCAACCAACTGCTGAAAGTCCTGATGTGTTCACATGTAATCCAGTCGTCGCACTGCTCCGGGTGTTTGGAGCGCAGACTGTTCTTGTGTTCATCGACATACGGGGTCACCAAGGTAGAGTTCTGTAGAACTGTGTAGTGTGCTTGAGACCAAGAATATCCGTCCCTGCATATTATTGAGTCTCTTCCAAGAGTGCCTTTTCCAGTCAGTCTCCCCTCATACCGCGATTTAGGGAGACCTATCTTGTTAAGGCCAGGAATGAAGTCAACACAAAACCCGATAACATCCTCTGTTTGATGGCCCATGGAGATGCTTCCTTCTGGCCTAGAGCGATTACGGACATATTTCTTTAGGACTCCCATGAACCTCTCAAAGGGGAACATATTGTGTAGAAATACGGGCCCCAGGATGACAATCTCGTCGACTAGATGAACTAGGACGTGCGTCATGATATTGAAGAAGGATGGTGGGAACACCAGCTCGAAACTGACAAGACATTGCGCCACATCACTCCTTAGCCTTGGTACGATTTCTGGATCGATCACCTTCTGAGAGATTGCATTGAGGAATGCACATAGCTTCACAATGGCTAATCGGACGTTTTCCGGTAGAAGCCCCCTCAATGCAACCAGAAGCAGTTGCGTCATAATCACGTGGCAGTCATGAGACTTTAGGTTCTGAAACTTTTTCTCTGGCATATTTATTATTCCCTTTATATTCGACGAGAAGCCAGTCGTGACCTTCATACTGAGCAGGCATTCAAAGAAGATTTCTTTCTCTTCTTTCGTAAGAGCGTAGTTGGCAGGACCTTTATACTACTTCGGAGGCATGCCATCTTTTTCGTGCAAACGTTGCAGGTCCTCCCGTGCCTCAGGTGTATCTGTTGTCTTCCCATACACGCCCAAGAAGCCTAGCAGGTTCACGCAAAGGTTCTTCGTCACGTGCATCACGTCGATTGAGGAGCGGACCTCTAGGTCTTTCCAGTAGGGTAGGTCCCAAAATATAGATTTCTTCTTCCACATGGGTGCGTGTCCCTCAGCGTCATTCGGAACAGCTAGTCCACCGGGACCCTTTCCAAAGATTACGTAGTGTAAATCATTGACCATAGCAAGCACGTGATCACCGGTGCGCATGGCGGGCTTATTCCGGTGATCTGCCTCACCTTTGAAATGCTTGCCTTTCTTTCGACATTGATGGTTGGTCGGAAGAAATCGACGATGGCCCAGGTACACATTCTTCCTGCATTTGTCCAGGTATATACTTTCAGTGTCATCTAAACAGTGCGTGCATGCGTGGTATCCTTTGTTTGTCTGTCCTGAAAGGTTACTGAGAGCGGGCCAATCGTTGATGGTCACGAACAGCAATGCCTTAAGGTTAAATTCCTCCTATCTGTGCTCATCCCACGTACGTACACCGTTTTCATTCCACAGCTATAGAAGTTCTTCAACTAATGGCCTTAGGTACACATCAATTTCGTTGCCGGGTTGCTTAGGGCCTTGGATGAGAACTGTCATCATAATGAACTTCCGCTTCATGCACATCCAAGGAGGAAGGTTATACATACATAGAGTCACGGGCCAGGTGCTGTGATTGCTGCTCTGCTCCCCGAAAGGATTAATGCCATCCGCGCTTAAAGCAAACCATACATTCCTTGGGTCCTTTGCAAACTCATCCCAGTACTTTCTCTCGATTTTTCTCCACTGCGACCCGTCAGCGGGTGCTCTCAACTTCCCATCTTTCTTTCGGTTCTCACTGTGCCATCGCATCAACTTGGCATGCTCTTCGTTTTTGAACAGACGTTTCAACCATGGTATTATAAGAGCATACCACATCACCTTCGCAGGAACCCTCTTCCTGGGGGGCTCGCCGTCAACATCACCAGGGTCATCTCGTCTGATCTTATACCGCAATGCACCGCATACCGGGCATGCATTCAGATCCTTGTATGCACCGCGGTAGAGGATGCAGTCATTAGGGCATGCATGTATCTTCTCCACCTCCAATCCTAGAGGGCATACGGCCTTCTTTGTTGCGTATGTACTGTCGGGCAATTCGTTATCCTTTGGAAGCTTCTTCAATATTTTCAGTAGCTTCTCAAATCCTTTGTCAGCCACAGCATTCTCTGCCTTCCACTGCAGCAATTCTAGTACGGTACCGAGCTTTGTGTTTCCATCTTCGCAATTGGGGTATAACCCTTTTTTGTGATCCTCTAACATGCGATCGAACTTCAGCTTCTCCTTTTGACTAATGCATTGTGTCCTTGCATCGACAATGACCCGGCGGAGATCATCATCATCGGGCACATCGTCTGGTTCCTCTTGATCTTCAGCAGCTTCACCCGTTGCAGCATCATTGGGCACATCGTCTGGTTCCTCTTGATCTTCACCATCTCCCCCCGTTGCAGCATCACCGTATTCAGGGGGCACATAGTTGTCATCGTAGTCTTCTTCTTCGCCGTCTTCCATCATAACCCCTATTTCTCCGTGCCTCGTCCAAACATTATAGTGTGGCATGAAACCCTTGTAAAGCAGGTGGGAGTGAAGGATTTTCCGGTTAGAGTAAGACCTCGTATTCCCACATTCAGTGCATGGACAACACATAAAACCATTCTGCTTGTTTGCCTCAGCCGCATCGAGAAACTCATGCACGCCCTTAATGTACTCGCGGGTGTGTCTGTCACCGTACATCCATTGCCGGTTCATCTGCGTGCATTATATATAATTAAGTGTCCAAATTAATAGAAGTTCATCATCACATTAAAACCAAAGTGCATACATAGTTCTCATCTAACAACATATAGCTCTCCAGAGCATCTAATTAATTAAACCATACATTGAAACTATGTAAAACATTTCAATGCGAAAACAAATGCGATCATAATCGCAACCAAGGTAACAATTGATCCAACGGCATAATGATACCAAGCCTCGGTATGAATGGCGTATTTTCTAATCTTTCTAATCTTCAAGCGCATTGCATCCATCTTTATCTTGTGATCATCGACGACATCCGCAACATGCAACTCCAATATCATCTTCTCCTCCTCAATTTTTTTTATTTTTTCCTTCAACAAATTGTTTTCTTCTTCAACTAAATTTAACCTCTCGACAATAGGGTCGGTTGGCATTTCCGATTCAAACCATCGCACTATATAAGATGCAATAATAAATGTAAGAAAATGATACAAGTATCTATCTAAACATACAAGTAAGAATATTTTTCCTTTCAGAAAGAAGATAAGAACAAGAGGCTCACCACGGTGGTGTCGGTGATGAGATCGGCACGGGTGATCGACGGCGGTGAAGACGGGGACGGGGCGTGACGGACCGCTAAATCTAGACAAATCTCGAGGAAAATGGAGCTTGGAGGTCGAGCTTCGAGAGGAGAAAGCTTAAGTAGTGTGGCTCGGGCATTCCATCGAACACCTCATGTGCATAGGAGGTGAGCTAGAGCACCACAAAGCCCTCTCCCCCTCGGCCAGAAAAAACAGAGCACTGTGCTCTGCTCTTGCGCGAGGGGGTATATATAGGCACCTCATTGGTCCCGGTTGGTGACATGAGCCGGGACTAAAGGGGAGCCTTTGGTCCCGGTTCAAGCCACCAACCGGGACCAATGGTGGTGGGCCAGGAGCGAGGCCCATTGGTCCTGGTTCATCCCACCAACCGGGACCAAAAGGTCCAGATGAACCGGGACCAATGGCCCACGTGGCCCGGCCGGCCCCCTGGGCTCACGAACCGGGACCAATGCCCACATTGGTCCCGGTTCTGGACTGAACCGGGACTAATGGGCTGACCCGACCTGGACCAAAGCCCTGTTTTCTACTAGTGCCATGCATCGGCAACCCCACAAATCCATATGCTGATGAACAACATGATGGGTTTGGCTAATCAATTTGAAACACCGCATGTTAAAATTTCCAATAGCATACAAGAAAGTGTTTCACCTTTTTATTCATCGGCAACTAATTTGCAATATGTGAATCCAACATTGCTGATGGATGGGAGAATTGGCCATGCTACTACTGGCTATTCGGCCAGTTACTCTCAACCATCATATGCTACACCTTATGTTAGTAATTTTTTGGCACCATACACAACTGTAGATGCTCATAATTCGGCTTCACACCTTTCTGATCATAGCCGAATAAATGTAAATTTTACGGGAGCGGTTGTGCCAAATATTGTAGAAGATGAGGTAGTGGTGGCTGCATTGAAGAGTTTAGCCCAAAATAAGAGGATTAGTGCTCTTTGCCTTGAACAACATGAAAAAGGGGCTATTTCCTGATTATGCCGCAATAAAAGCTAGAGTTTTGCAAGAAGATGAATCTTTGCCAATTGATAAAATTGGCGAGCAAAAATATGGTTTTACAACAATGCATATGCCTTCACCTAGTACTACATCATATTGTACACCCCCACTATTGCAAAATTTCGGCAACAACCGTGTGCCATTGCCAAAAGAATCTAAAAGCATTGGGGGGCAATCGTATCCGGAGTGGGCTGAAATTGAGAAAAAGCTTAAAGCCAACTTTGCCGCTCGCCGTCAGAAACAAATAGAAAAAGAATTGGCTCAGATAAAAGAAGGTTTGCCAATTGGTATTATCAATGAAAAGAAGGATGATTTGGAACTTGAAAGTGCTTCGGTTGAAAAAGCCGAATCAAGTAGCACATATTCCGAATCCATCAAATCCAAAGAGGCAAGCATTATTGAGAAAGGGCATGGCAAGCATAGCAAAACAACCGTGCTTGATTTTTCTAAAGTTAATGGAACCTACTTCCTGCCCTATGAGTTCCGTGCCGTAGAAATTGACAAGCCTCAAGGACAAGAGCAGGTAGCCAAACAAAGTTCGGCTGATAAGGATCTTCAAGGTAATGATTCATGGAATAAAGAAAAAGATGATGAAGAGGCGTTGGGGAGCCACCCAAAGATGAAGCAAGATATTGTTCAAGCCACACAACTATCATGCTCTCCCAACATATTTGAAGAGGTATGTTTAGCAAGTAATTTACCTATTTTCAGATTTGGTCTAAACTTTATTGTTGATGCATCCATCAGAAAAATCCTCTTAAGTAATTTTGAAAGACCAATGAAGAAGGGTAATTTACTTGTTAACAATAAAATTGTTATGGAACATATCGGTCAACCCATTGCGCCATTTATAAAGACCGATAGTGACTTATTATTACAGCCAAAGCTTTCCCCGTTGCTTTATCTAAAGTTCATATATATTTGGGTAGCTTTGCTTATTTCATACTTGGCTTGCACTTGGTCTCAATTGAGACATGTATGTTCGAACTATTTTCGTTTTAGAAATTTAAAGCCAGGGTTAAATTCTGTTGAGAAAACCGATGCTAGTATAATATCTTACCCAAAGACATCGGAAATAGAGTGCAAAACACAATGCATAGCCGAATGGTGTGGTGCAAAATCTGAACCATTCGTTTGCTTAATTCCAAAGCCGTTCTCACAGCAAGATTGGCTAGAAAATAAAAGGTTCACCTTTAATTCAAACATGTGTGATCAAATCTTTGATTTTTTGTTGAGGAATAATTATATTAGAACTCTTGATCACCATGTTGAGCCATCTATCCAGGGACGAATGTATTGTAAGTTGCATGATTCGTCCAAGCATAATTTTGAGGATTGTAACATGTTTCATCAAATAGTTAAACCGGCCATTGATAAAGAACGATTGAAATTTGTTGAGACACCAAGAGATGACCAGTCTATTCCGATTGGTCCCGATGGTAGAAAGTTTTTGCATCGACTGCTTCAAGCCGATCCATTTGAAGAGAAGGTAAAAACTGCAGGTGATGGGATCAAGATTTCAAGTAAAGAAGTTGTCGAAGAGCATAATGAACATAATATTGAGGGCAAGAATTCCATCGAAGCTACAATGGAGACGCCAAGGACTGGGGGGCAGCAAGCAAATCCAATGATCGATGAAAGCAAACCAAAAGAAAACAAAGGCCGAAATAAGCGCAAGTGTAAAAGATCAAAAATCACCTTCGCTGAACTATTGGAGAAATATCAAAATAAGAGTGAAGAGAAGAATGCTTATCGGCCTAATCATGCAAAGAAACCAAGATCACCCCAAGGCGCAAATATGAGGATCGGTATTGGCAAAGTGAGAGTTTCAATGCAACATATTCATATCCTTATTTTGGGCCGCCAATGCCAATGTCGTGGATGCCTCCCTATGCTCATGTAGATCCATATTCATCATGGGACAGGTATGATACAAGGGCAGATTCTCCATCTTATTTTAGATCATCTCACCAATATTATGCAGCTCCGAGAAATATCAACATTTGAACTGTCACATGTTAAAGACCGTTTCAATTATAAGGAATCGGTCCGGACACCATGGATGAAAAAAGAGGTGGTCAAGCAAGTCTACTGCGTGAAAAGAGATGGTCGTAAGTGTGCTACTTCAGATTTGATCTCAAATAATAAAGAGCCAATTAAAGTGTTGACATTGGCTACAAAGGGCAATGAGACGAAGCAACCAATTATTGAGAGTCAAAGTGCAAAATCTGAAGAAAAGAAGTTGAGAGTGCACAAGGCCAAAAAGGAATTGCCATTGGTCAAAACAGAATCACAGCCGAGATGCCCACTCGGCTTATCGTATTGGCAAAAGAGGGAATTACACAAACTTAGTGCACAAGAACTTGAAGAAAGGAACATAATCCCATTGGTCAAACATAATCCCAAAGGAAGTGCTCAAAATAAGAATTATGTGCAAGCCTCCATTACAAGAAGTGCGGCAAACGTGAAGAAGGAAAAGAGTAAAAACTATGAAGGACCAAGCCAAAGGTTTCAACATCTTTGGTCCACACATTATCCATATTCTTCAACTATGCCATTAACGCATATGCCATGGAATTCATCATCAGGTATGATTGGTAACCCTCAATGGGCTTATTTTAATCCATGGATGCAATATAATTTCTTACGTCATGAAAGGGTATTACCAAGTCACTATACATTTGATTAGCTACAAGTTTGTTGCTGATCTAAAGGGCCGAAATACTTGATTTGTCATTTCATTTGTTTATTTCGGCTATATGTGCTTTGAATGAAGTTTGCATGGTAATGGCCGATATTTATCTATCGTCCTAAGAGTATGTCTATGCATGGCCGGCGTAGTATTCTAACATCGTCCTTAGTTTGATTGGAGAGCGAGACAAGGTACGTGCTCATGAAAATTTATATGTATGCCTATATTATGATTGAATGGAGTTGAGACATCATGATCGATGTCATTGAATATATGCTGCATAGACCAATTCATAGCTGCAGAATTGGTTGGTGGGCTTATACTTTGTTTGGATATGATTTGGCTTATGCATCTTTGAGATCTATAAGAGGCCAAATCATAGTTGATTTTGTTACTGAACATCGGATTAATGTCATGCATAATATTAATATTAGCCTTGTCTCTCTAGTACTATGGAGATTATGTTTTGATGGTTCAATTCATAGCAATGGCCAAAGTGTTGGTGTTGTTTATATATTTCTTTATGGTACTATTTTTTTGAAGCCTCGTGCCGCTTAGAATATTTTTATGCACGATTAATCAAGGCCGAATATGCATTGTTATTCGGATTGACTCTTTTACTTGCTATAGGTGCTATACATATTGAGGCTTTTGGTGATTCGTTATGAGTAGTGCAACAAATATCCAAGGGTTATCAATGTGTTTTGACGAATCGCTTATAGTTTATCTTGGGGTATGTCTAGATGAAGAATTTACCTTGGGTTGCATTAAAATTGTTCATATATTTAGACATGACAATTGGAGAGAGTTGGCATAGCAAGCATCCGGCTACCATGTCCATCATGTTGTATTGCATTTCTCTCAATAGCCGATGCTTAGTCTCGTCAACATAGGTAAGGCCGAACCGAAGTCCACAGCTTCGGCCACTAATGAAATTTTTATGCAGGCGAAAGTAAGGATTGGAGAAAGTTTATTGTTGATTGTCTACAAAATCCTAGCAAAAGGGTGAACAATATGGTTCGGAGGATGACATTGAGATACATATCTATGGAACTTTATCACCGGATTGTTAATAAAGCTGAGAAGGTTTCACCCAAGTTTGCATCAGAAACTTCACACAAGACATGGCCGATATATACTTATCGTCCTAAGAACATATAAATGGCCAATGGAGTGTTGGCATCGTCCTTAGAACAAACTTGGTACAAGTATTTTTCGGCACGCTAGCTTTACCGAAAAACAGGGGGGCATGTGTTGACGCTCAAAAGTGGCACGATCATAAAGCAGCATGTCGTGGCGAAAACCTTGCCGGGGTGAAATCTTGCTGGTGTGAAAGCTTGCCGATGTGAAGGCTTGCCGGCGTGGAAAGCTTGCCGGCGCAGAAAGATCACCGGTGTGGAAGCTTGCCGGTGTAAAATCTTTCCGGGGGAGAAACCTTGTCAGGGAGGAACCCTTGCCGGAGTACAAACCTTGCCGGAGTGAAACCTTGCTGGTGTGAAAGCTTGCCGGGTAGAAACATTGCCGGTGTGGAAAGCTTACTCGGATGGAAAACTTGTCGGGTTGGAGGCTGTGATAGTCAATCGGACGAGAAATTGAAGATGGCCTCAAATGGAGAAGTGATCTACATGGAAGAGTTCCGTATTATTGATATGAACATCATTAAAGTTTGGGTCATCACCATCCGATTTCATCTCGAAGGCTGAAACTATGCTCAAAGTACTAAGATCTTATATTCAGAGTACAGTTTGGCCAATTATTCCCCCAAGACGACCTTAAATGGAAAAAGGATCTACACGGGTTGTCTTCGTCTCGTCGAAACAATCGATTTTGATATAAAAATTGTCCAAATCCGAGTTCGTATGCAAAAGTTAGAGAAATCGGAGTGCAGCCCTGTCACGAGACGAGATGTGGCGCACCCCACCAGACACATGTCTGATGGGTAGCGTGAGGGAATAGCCGGTTTTGCGCGACCGATTTAACCCTCAAGGTGACCTCTGATAAAAAACCTTCAACATGAAAGTTGTTCGTCTCGTTGAAACGGTCAAGATTGCTTTTGGGCTCGTTTTCATCCGAGATCGTTTACCACCACAAAAAAGACCCGCAAGGTGCAGCCAGTTTAAACCGAACAGTTTCGGAAAGTTCGGATAAAACCAATCCGAATTTGACTAGGGTTTTGGACGTGAATCCAAGCCTTTTCCTTGCACGGGAAGTCCAGCCGCCTCTAATATATCTAAGGGGTGACGGCCGATTGAACAACACACAATCGAACAAATCTATCTACATCTTTTACCTTTACTTTTCCTTCTCCCTTGTTCTTCTTCTTCCTCGTTCTTCGTTCGTTCTTCTTCATTGCAGGGCAGCGAACCTCGAGGCTCTAGGGGCGGTCAGGCCGACCTAGGGCAGCCCATAGACGCTGCGCGTCCAGACGGGGTCCCTCCCGGGCGTGTGGGGTTTCGGGTCTACAAAAGCACCCGCCGGATTGCTTGCGTACCGCGCTTCCGGCGGGTCTCCTTCGACGTGAGCTGTGGTGCATCACCCCCGGCGTTGGAGGTACACGGTGACGTGTTCGTGTGCGAACACATCGTTCTGGATGCCTCCTAGATTCGGACGACCGTTGGCATCGAAGTGTTCGGTGTAGGCGCCAACGTTATTTATTTCGGCCCGACCTGGTCAATCTCGGCGCCAATCTCACTGGCGCCGAAGCCCCCAGCTGATAGAAAATTTGGCCATGACCTCCACTCATTTTGTAGCCAACCCTGAAACATAACAACAGCAGATATATCAAATCTCAGCACAACACATCATAGCTCAACAACAAAAGCCATCACAATACAGCGCAACACTAAAATGTTTAACAAACATCATCACAAAGAGTCCAAACATAAGAGAAATGACCATAATGTCACACATACTTAGTTCATAGACATAAAAAGTCTCAAAACAAAAGCAACAGTACACATTACACATAGTCAACGCTTTCTTTTTGGTGGCGCTGCTCTCTCTCTGAGGGCATTTGAACTGGGGTGGTCCTGTTCACAGGCATATGTTGCCTAGTTGTCCTACGAGGCTGAGTAGGCTGAGTCGGCTCCGGTGCTCCGAAGCATTGCGACAATATCGTCTGATCATCTATGGAGTTATCCGCCTCGTTGCTCATATAGAGATGACTAGAAGATGTGGATGATGGTTGCACATTAGCCAAGTCTGTAGCAGGAGCCCGACATGCAAGCCTAGCAATGAGGCGATGAGACCGGTGGACCATTTTCTACAAAAAAAACCAACATATAGTTAACTCAAGGAAATATAATGTAAAGAATTATGTACATCATGGATAGTTCACCTCGAGGCATTCACGTAGAGTAGATTCGGCTTGCGGAGTTCCTAGATACACTCGCAGAGCGTCGCCAGCTTCGTTAATCCCTCGTAGGAGCTCCCTGGCCTACAAAAAAGGAAATCTCAAAGATAATGACCTACACATAAGATGTATTGAGAGTCGGTTTATTAGGAGGAAGTATCATTACCATGCGGTCTCGCACAGGCCCATGCTGGATGTGTCTACCACCCAAGCGCATGTTATCATCATACTCATTGCCATCCGAAGGCTCATCCAAGCAGGCAACATCAGTCCACCTAGTCTTTAGATGCACTCGAGTCACCCCGTGTAGCCAACTAAGATGCTCTCCATAAGAAGACTCACGATGCATTTGCATCTTGATGCATGGATTTTCTTCGTACTTATTCCAGACATCAATATAATCTTGGTGCTTGCACCTCTAGTCACTAATTCTCTTGTTCTTTTGCCGATCAAGCCTAACAGCACACGAGTAAAAAGAGAGTAGTTCATCATGAGCATATATTGTGAAAGACGAATAATAATCACTAGGTTTCACGGGATTACTTGTGCAACTCAATAGACGTCGATATAGTCTCCGGTGGTGATAGTCGAAGCCTCCCAAACTGCCTCGCCACTCGGTGTGGTAGGTGGAACTCCACGACATAGAAGCAAATGAGTGGGCATCTCACACTCCACATCGATTCGTCTTGGGTGCATATGACATTAAGTTGAAAGTCAATCTGGTCGTATGGCAGCCATTGTACCTATCATCAAAGTCAAATTTTGTTGCTTGGATTACAAAGGAGCACATCAGAATAAAGAATAAATGATGAAAGTAATCTTGTTGTGAACTCACATGTGAAGGTAACAAACAGTCAAGCTCGTTGGTGTAAGACATGTATAGATCTTCCGTCTTCCCCCAATTGGTCCTCACCACGTCCCAACAATGTGTGACAGTAGGCAAGTGATCCGGCTCATCATATTCCCAGTCACGACGCGTCCGGCTTATGGTTCGGCCGACCGGAAGTCTCTCCCACATCCATATCTGGAAGAGCAGCACACAACCACCAATGTTGGACGTACCAGAACTCCTCCTGCAAGCCTCATCCAGTTGTTGGTATAGGAAAGCCAGCCCCGATGAGCCCCAACTATACCTCCCTGCCTCGTCCCAGTCTCGTAGTAGAGGGAGAAACATCCAAGAAGCAGAGCTACCCCCGAAGTCCGCAAAGAGCACAGTTCCGAAGACGTACAACACATAAGCCCAGGCATAGCGCTCAATAGTAGGTTCGCCAGCTCCGCCTGGTAGCTCGTATTACTCGCCATATTGCTCGCCACCACAAGTTGTGCCTCCTTGCTCAGAAACCTCATACTTCCACACCTCCTTTTCAAAACAATTAAATGTTTGGCCTTGCGACTTCCTTTCCTGGTAACCAAGCTCTTCCTCCATGGTCTTTGGCCATCTCTTACCTGAGTTCCATAGGGCATCTGTTTCGTCCCTCCTTGTAACCCAATACTCATTGCACTTGTCAAAAGTATAAGCTGCTATGGCTGTAACAGGCAACGCATGGATCCCTTTTAAAACTTTGTTGAACATCTCAACCATGTTACTTGTCATGTGACCATATCGAACTTCATCCTTGTCGCACGCTTGTGACCATAGCCCTTTTATGCGGCAAATGCTCTTTCAAAAAAGCGTGTCCCTTCGCATTGATCAAACCATACAACTCATCGTACATCTCCTACAATACCTCTGGCTCATACACCATGCAAAGCCTACGGAGATACTCGCATAATTCCCTATTACGGCAAGCCCGATAAAAATTAGCCGCAAAATGCCTAATGCACCAACGGTGCTTCACTAGGGGGTGCCCGGCAATTTCCTCCTTCACGGCATTCAATATGCCATGATGGCGGTCGGATATGACACAAACCTCCCGTGCAGGGCCAACAACCTTAGTCCTAAGCAAGTGCATGAACCAGCTCCAATTGTCATTGTCCTCCCTGGTAACCAAAGCAAAGGCCAGCAGGACCAATCGATTGTCCGCATCGCAGGAGATTGCGACGAGTAGGGTGCCTTTAAACTTCCCCGTCAAGAATGTCCCATCAATAGAAAGAAATGGCCGGCAATGCTTGAACGCCTCGACACAAGGGACGAAACACCAAAATGCTCGACCAAACACTGGGTACTTCACATTCTTCACAGTGCGGGACTTGCTTGGATGCGGCTCAATTACCTGCGTCATTCCAGGGTTACGAAAGGCCATCGCTGCCAACATCCTAGGTAGCCTTCCATATGCACCCTCCCAGTCACCGTAAGCCATCTTTAGAGCCATTTTTTGCCCTCCACGCCTTCCCATACTTCACATGGTAGTCAAATATCAAGAATATGAACTTCACCAAAGAACCAAATGAGAGGGTTGGCGTAGCTTTGATAGCTCCGGCGCACCGGTGAGAAATACAAGTGGATGTCAATTGCCGGTGCCTGTCGCCAATAAGGATGGTGTCGCCACAATTGTGGGGCCCTTCATAGCTACTTATCTTGCACCAACCACCCGAGGTCTTCCTAGCTCTGACCTTCCAAGGACAATTTTCCTTCTCACACATCATAACATAACGCTTGTTTTTGTTGGACTTGAATACTATGTATGGCCGATGATGTTTGATGACGTACTCTTGTAGCCAGATCTGCATGTGCAACATAGTCTTGAACTTCAAGCCTTCATATATCAAAGGTCGTCGCCGAGGTCGGTCTCGTGCTTCCTCCTCGGTGACAGGATTAGGTGGTTCCAGCCCAAATTCCTGCATGTTAGAGTCTGCTACGGCTAGGTGTGCATCCCTAACATCTCTAAACTCATGAATGCTCGGATGTTTGCCCCATACCTTAATAAATGCATCGATCTCCTCCTTGGTAAATTGGAACTCCGGACGCTCCTCGTGAGAGTCAAACACAAAAGCTTGAGCATAACCCTCATCCTCAGGATTATTTTCTCCAAATGTCTCTGGATCTCCATCAAATTGGCTTGATGCCACGAGAGGTACACAAGGTGAGGATGGAAACATAATTTCAGGGACGTCGACAAACTGTTCATCGGTCCCCTCGCCTTGAGAATTGTTTTCTTTCCGATGAAAGCGGACACCCCACCGCAATGGTTGCGAGGTGGTGTGCCATCTTTCCTAAAGATACTTCTCTCTCCACTACCTATGTTTGCAGCCTTGACTTTCTCCTCGATGATGGCATGTGTATCCGTCAAACCTATCACCACAGCACAAGGATTTTGAGTTAGCGTATCTTCGTTATCAACATTTGATGGATGGCTTGGACCCACATCGTAAGCGTCCGCATAACCAACAACATTTAATGGCTGGCTGGACCTACTTCCATAACCGAGGGGCACTCATTCAGATCGATGAGAAGTTGAGTCCTCACAACACCGGTGACTTTGACGGCAACGACCACTAGAGATCTTATTTGGGACCCTTCAACAAGCTCCTTGTATAAATCCCACTCGTCAATGCCATGGATAGGTATCATCTGAGTAAACGAGCGAGAGCCACACCCAACATCGTATCTTCCTTCTAAAGAAACATCATCACCAATGTCGTTCCACCCCAACACTTCTCTAAGCTTCAAAGCAACCTCATTGAAACTAGGACTATGTGGAAAGAAAACAACTTGACTCGTCATGTCTACAAACTCTACACCACTACTGGAGGAGGTCACACGCCCTCCATGATGAACATGAAGTATCTTTGAGTATGCCATCTATATTCATTTCCAAAAATACAACTTTACCCATTAGCGCACAAATTATACAACAAAACGCCGAAAACAGATAAACTGGATATATATTATATAACCTAACATCTACATCACTTCATATATAGCGAATATCACATCCAAATCATATCAATTTCACCAAATATCAACTTAACCTAATATCATATTAACTGCATTTGTGCTGTGAGAAGGCCAGGAGATACCTTACGGTGGGTGGAGAAGTCAGCCCCTGTTGTTGCGGAGGAGAAGGCCAGGAGGGTCTGGGGCGGAGAGAGGATGAGGCGGACGGGCCGGACCTCAAGCGGCGAGGTTCGTCGCGGAGGGCCCGGTCGGTTTGCGCCGGCGCATGGTCTGGGGCGCGCGGGGGGGGGACTGGCTGGGGTCGACGGTGGCTACCTCGACTGGCTGCGACGGCTCGACTAGGTTCGATGAAAAGGATATGGAGAATTTGCCCACGGTGAATCGATGGGAGGAGGGGGGGGGGTAAAACCTATCCATAGTTCGGCGCCAGAAAGTATGGCGCCGAATATGCCACGTCGTCGGTTTCCCGTCAACTCGGTGTTACGGTGATGTTCTTGGGCCCACTAGTTCGGCGCCATGCAGCTTGGAGCCGAGATGTGCACATTCGATGCCTTGCTCTTTGGCGCCGACCCTGAGGCCAGATTTGGAATTAGTTTCGGTCAAGGGTCAGACGTGCCTGAAGTCACTGAAAGAGGCCAGTTTTGTCAAAAATACTAGTATAAGGCTTGTCATAGTGGGGAGTAACTTAGACTAGTGTCATGTATATGCCACTAGCCTATGTTACTACCTTCATAATGCAAAGTACTCCCTCCTTCCATCTATATAGGGCCTAATGCGTTTTCCAAGACGGCCTTTGACTATTGACAAGATTAATAGTACATGACATGCATAATGTGAAAAGTATATCGTTGAAATCTCCTTTCACATACGAATTTGACGGTATGCGTTGTGTAAGTTGCATGTCATATATTGTTGCTTTAACATTTGGTCAAAGTTAGCCTCAAAAAACGCATTAGACCCTATATAGATGGAAGGAGGGAGTAACATAATAGTAGCATCTTAGATGGCTTCATTTATTAGCTTGTAGACTCATCTTGTCTTGAAAATCGCTATATTACAGTAACATAATACTATGTTACTATGTCTCATTAATCGCTATATTACAACAACAATTTCTTGAAGGGACGCACCGCGCAGAGAGCCTACAGAGGGGACGATAATGACGATGGCGCCGAAATTAAGATGGAAAAAGTAGCGTTGCGCGTGTGTCTATACATAGGCATGCATGCGGTACGCCGTGAAAGAGGAGAGGACGGGACAGAGCCGAGCGTAGTGCGCCAGTGCAGTGCGTGCGTGCACCGGGAAACGAAACGGACACCTCCCTAGCTATACGTGCTGTGATGTGCCGTCTCATTCTCTCGCGTCACTATCTCTCGGTGCCCCCTCGCCTCCATTCGGACTAGCGAAGCAAACAAATAGTACTCCCTTCATTCCAAAATATAATGCGCCCGCGCTTTCCGAGGTCCAACTTTAATCATAAATTTAACCAACGAGATCAACTGCGACGGGAGAAAAAATTATATAATTGAAAACTTCTTTCGAATACGAATTCACTGATATAATTTTTGCCCCCGCCGCAATTGGTCTTGATAGTTAAATTTACGGTCAAAGTTGAAGCACGAAGATAGAGGAAACACTATATTGTGAAATGGAGGGAGTAGTATTGTACTGGGATAGTGGTGGTATCTCTCTCGTGTGAGCACTGAGCAGTGGTGTCTGGTGTGCGGCGGAAGGGGGCAGAGGGAGCAGTGAGTGAAGTCACGCGCGCGCAGCTGACACCGCCACGCCACGCCACACGTTGTCTGCGCGGCACTGTACCACGGTAGAGTGAGCAGAGCATCCTAGCTTGCATCACCCACGCCACGCGACTGTGCAGCACATCACCCGTACGATACCCCACGGACGGCTGTCGGCACCGTCCCACTCCCACGGCCAAGCACAGCTGACGGGACTGAGGTGAGGTAGGGGGCCCGCATGTCATGGAGTGAAGCCTCCCGCGGGCACCAATGCCACGTGCCTCTACCAGGCCAGATTTTTTTGTTTTCTAAAGTATACAAGTACTGCTTCGTTCTGTATTTCTGCTCGCAATTCGAATTCGAGCGTCAACTTGCCCGTTGTCACGTAAAATCCTGCTCAGAGTTCCTTCAGAAGCTTCTAAATCAGGCTCAGTCGCACTGTCAGGTCATGTTCTTGTTACTGTGCACGCGTTATCATGTGTCCGATGCAAAGTGAGCGACGACCGAATGGGGTCCTGTGAGGGCATCTCTACTTTTTTTCGATAAAGAATATTTCATTCAATTGATATATCGAGGTGATACAATCGCATTGAAGAATGCCCGGTCTCTGCATAGCGCGATACACACAACCAACATGTCCAACAAGCCTAAAAATAAATATCGTTTTACAGCAAAAGTAAATCAGTCCAGCCTAGGGTCCGAAGATTACACCGTCATCTATGTTGGAAGAAAACCTCCCTGGCTGTATGCTCCAGCAGTGTAGACATCATCATAAAAAGGTCTCTGTCCTCCGGCCTCTGCAGGATAGACCACGTACGGAGCCATCACGTACACGCATGGATAACCTGCACAGGAGATGAAACACATTTATTGTTAAAAATCACATCATTTCTGGTGAGCCACAGTGTCCAACATAAAGCAGCCGCTCCCACGAGTAGATGTGCAGAAAATTGTTTATCGATACCCCGCAACTAATTGCCGAACATATTACGCGCACTATGTGGGGATATAGATTTAAAACTACTTGAACTATGGCCCAGACTACACGAGTAAACTTACATTCAAAAAATAAGTATTTGATGGACTCAGTCATGTTGGCAAAAGACACATGTCTTGCTACCTTGCGAGTTGCGCCGTGCCAAGTTATCTCTAGTTAAGATGACCCCTCTGTTTAGAAACCAGAGGAATATCTTCACTCTTAGGGGAATTTTGAGCTACCACAATTTCTTGTTATCAACCGCTACATCAGTGTGGGTCATTGCATCATACAAGGATTTGTCTGAAAAGGTACCATTCTGATGCAAATTCCATCGGAACTTGTCTGGTTCGCCTGACAGCTGAATGACCTCCAGACGATTGAGTAATTCATTCCATGCTACCAGACGAGGCCCAATAAGGTCCATACGAAAAGAAATATCAGGGTTTTCTTGTCCCAATACTTGTTTGATCGTGATTAATTTATGTCTGACGATCCTATACAAGATAGGGTATTGCACCATAAGTGGAGTGGCCCCCTAGCCAGGTGTCTTCCCAGAATCGAACCTGAGAACTATCCCTAACCGAGAAAGTGCCAAATTGAAAAAAGAATTCCTTGGCCTTCATCACGCCACTCCAAAAATGTGAATCACCGGGTTTCTAATGAACTTGAGAAATGGCTTTAGACCCCACGTACTTGTTACAAATGTTTTTCTGCCATACTCCATTCTCAGTGAGTAGTTTGTATACCCACTTACTCAAGAGAGCGATGTTTTTAATCTCAAGATCCTGAATTCCAAGGCCCCCTTGACTTTTTGGTCGGCATAATATACTCCACCTAGCCAGCCGATATTTCTTGGATTCATTATCACACTGCCAAAAAATCTGGATCTAAAATAATCGAGACGTTGTAGAACCCCTTTAGGTAAGTGGAAGAATGACAACATGTATAGAGCCATGTTGCTGAGGACGGAATTAATCAGAATCAACCGTGCCCCATACAACAAGAGTTTGGCCTTCCAGCTGGCTAGGCGTTTCTCAAGTCTTTCTTCCACTTGCTTCTACTCAGCGGTAGTTAAACGCCGATAGTGAATAGGAATACCTAGATACCTAATCGGGAACTGGCCGAGCTGATAGCCGAAAATCTCAGCATACTCAGATGCGGACTCTGCAACATCGCCGAAGCAGAAAAGCTCGCTCTTATGAAAGTTAATTTTGAGACCAGAGAGCTCCTCAAATTGACATAAAAGTAATTTGAGGTTTCTAGCTTTACCTAAGTCATGATCTAGAAAAAGTATAGTGCCATCCGCATATTGTAGAATAGACAGTTCTTCTTCTACTAGATGAGGAATCACGCCGCTAAATTGACCGACCACCTTAGCCCGCTCAGCAAGGATAGCTAACATATCAACTACAATGTTGAACAAAATAGGGGAAGCAGGGTCCCCTTGGCGAAGCCCCTTCCTAGTCTGAAAGTAGTTGCCAACATCATCGTTGACTTTAAGAGCCACACTACCTCCTGAAACAAAACTCTCTACCCATCGACACCATTTTGGTGAAAACCCCTTCATGCGCAAAGTTTGCAAAAGAAAGGGCCATTCGACTTTGTCATATGCTTTTTCAAAGTCTATTTTGAATATGATCCCATTCAACTTTTTACGGTGGAGCTCATGCATAGTTTCATGTAGCACAACAACTCCATCTAGTATATATGTTGCGTCCTTGCATAAACGTTGTTTGAGTGGGTTTGACCACGTGGTCAGCCACCCCATTCAACCTATTATTTGCCACCTTTGTGAATATTTTAAAGCTGACATTTAGAAGGCAAATCGGTCTATATTGTTGAATATGACTAGCCTCCTTAGTCTTGGGCAGAAGAATAATTTCCCCAAAGTTTAAACGGGCAATATCAAGGTTTTCAGCATGCAGTTGGTTAAACAACTGAACCAAATCCGCCTTAATCATATCCCAAAAACATTGATAAAACTCTGCCGGAAAACCATCTGGTCCCGGAGCCTTATTGTGTTCCATTTGAAACACCGCGGCTAGAACTTCCTCTTCAGAGAACGAAGAGGTTAAAAACTCATTTTCTACCTCTGAACTTGAGGTATATCATGAGTAATAGACTCGTCGAGCGCAAAAGGGGTTTGAGGTGAAGGTACAAAAAGCTCTTTGTAGTACTTAGTAATGACATTTTTTAGCGGTGCATCCCCCTCTATACGGCCTTCGTCTTGGTCAAAAGAGAAAATACGTTTCTTTCTATGTCTGCCATTGGCCAACATTTGAAGGTACTTCGTATTATCATCACCTTGAACAAGCGAGCCGGTCTTGCAATGTTGGTACCATTTAATCTCTTCCTCGCGTAAAAGGCGGGCAATTTGCTCATTTAGATGGCTTTTTTGCTCAATCTCGGCAGCAGAAAGAAGCCTCACCTCTGCAATTTTATCAAGGGTGTCGATTAAGGTAGATAGTCACATCTTTTCTTTTTTGTATACGCCGGTAGTGTGTTTAGCCCATCCAAGAAGGAATCGTCGCAAGGCGCGAATTCGATTGTTCCATCGTTGAATGGGCGTGTTACCCCGAGGTTGACGCGCCCACACTTTCTTAACCAGGTCATGGAATCCCTCTCTAGTGAGCCATCCCAGTTCAAATTTAAACTACGGACGGTTGGAGCTTGGAGTTGTTTGTCCAAAATCGGTTAGCAAAGGAGCATGATCCAATAGGGCCTCGATTCTTTCTAGTGCACGTACCGATGCAAGGGGATATTTATATTCCCAGTCAGTGGTCACTAGCACCCGGTCAAGTTTTTCATCGGTCAAGTTTTTCATAAGTAGGGATTGATCGGTTATTGGCCGAGGTGTACTGACGACCAAACAAAGTGAGCTCCCGCAGGTCTAGGCTGTGTAACACCCTCGATGCGGCTATATCTCCTACGTGTCGAAGCACGACTTAGAGGCATAACCGCATTGAAAGCAATGTCGCAAGTAAGGTAATCTTCACAACAACCCATGTAAATAAATAATAGGGGAAAGGTACATAGTTGGCTTACACTCGCCACGTCACACAAATACATGAATAGCATTACAATCATCCAATGCACTCATGGTCCGACTATGGTACCAAAATAAAAGATCAACCCCAACAAGCGGCATGGTCCCGATCGCCCCAACTGGGCACCACTACTGATCATCCGGGAAAGACACATAGTAACGGCGTGAGTCTTCGTCGAACTCCCACTTGAGCTCAAGCGCGTCATCTGGAACGGAATCATCGGTCCCTGCATCTGGTTTGGAAGTAATCTGTGAGCCACGGGGACTCAGCAATCTCGCACCCTTGCGATCAAGACTATTTAAGCTTATAGGTAAGGTAAGGTAATATGTGGAGCTGCAGCAATCGACTAGCATATATGGTGGCTAACCTGTTCGTAAAAGAGAGCGAGAAGAGAAGGCAAAGCACGAACAAAGAACTATAGAACAACCTACGGCAAACATTACTCCAACACCGTGTTCACTTCCCGGACTCCGCCGAGAAGAGACCATCACGGTAACACACGCAGTTGATTCATTTTAATTAAGTTAAGGTTCATGTTATCTACAACCGGACATTAACAAATTCCCATCTTCCCATAACCGTGGGCACGGCTTTCGAAAGTTCAAATCCTTGCAGGGGAGTCCCAACTTAGCCCATCACAAGCTCTCACGGTCAACGAATGATAAACCTTCTCCCGAGACATTCCGATCAGACTCGGCATCCCGGTTCTACAAGACAACTTCGACAATGGTAAAACAAGTCCAGCAACACCGCCCGAATGTGCCGACAAATCCCGATAGGAGCTGCACATATATCATTCTCGGGGCACACTCAGATTGTCCAAACTTCCGGTAGGCCAGCCCAGAGTTGCCCCTGGTGGCCACCGGCGGCTGACGAGGTGGACCAACACTTAGAGGAGCACTGGCCCGGGGGGGGGGGTTAAATAAAGATGACCCTCGGGCTCCGGAAACCCAAGGGAAAAAGAGGCTAGGTGGCAAATGGTAAAACCAAGGTTGGGCATTGCTGGAAGAGTTTTATTCAAGGCAAACTGTCAAGGGGTTCTCATAATCACCCAACCGCGTAAGGAACGCAAAATCCGGGAACATAACACCGATATGACGGAAACTAGGGTGGCAAGAGTGGAACAAAACACTAGGCAAAAGGCCGAGCCTTCCACCCTTTACCAAGTATATAGATGCATTAATATAACAAGATAATATAGTGATATCCCAACAAATAAACAATGTTCCAACAGGGAACGATCTCCAATCTTCACCTGCAACTAGCAACGCTATAAGAGGGGCTGAGCAAAGCGGTAACATAGCCAATCAACGGTTTGCTAGGACATAGTGGGTTAGAGGTTTGACATGGCAATTTGGGAGGCATGATAAGCAAGTGATAGGCATCATAGCATAGGCATAACAAAAGAGCGAGCATCTAGCGAGCAAAGATAGAAGTGATTTCGAGGGTATGATCATCTTGCCTGCAAAGTTGTCAGAGTTGACTTGATCCTCGTAAGCAAACTCAACGGGCTCCTCGTTAGCGAACTCGTCTCCCGGCTCTACCCAAACAAGACAAACAAAGAAAAGGAACACAATCAACCACGAGCAATGCTCAAACAAACATGATGCAAACATGGTATGGTATGCGGGATGCGGTATGTGATGCATATGCAAGATTTGACAAGGAATGATTGAACCTGGCCTCAACTTAGAAATCCAAGAGTTTCACTGGAAAGGTGAGGTGATTTCGGTTGAAATCGATATAAAGAACACCGGAATCGGATGCACGGTTTGGAAATGGCAAGCAAAACAAATATGGCACCGGTCTGCGATAAACAGTAAGTAGCCATCTAAATGTATCAAGATAATTATGCTACAACACTCAAACATGACAACAAAATACATGGCAGGGATCCATTCATGATGCTTGACAAAAGATGAACACTGAGCTATGGCCAATTCATCCATTAACAGGTTCAAACAAGCATGGCAAAAATGCAAACGATAACAGGTTTCAGACTTAGTGAAATTAACACAAGTCTGGAATTTAACATCAAGTAGTACACTTTGGAGCATGAAAACTATATGCTACAAGAACTTAACATGAAAAAGCAAGGCATGGCATGAAGCTACACAAAGCACTTAACGAAAGTCCCTTAGTGACCTTGAGCCAAAAGGGATCAGTAAATACAATTGCAAGCATGCGAACATGGCAAAACATAATCAGATTACAGACTTAATGAAAAACTGGAGCATGCAAATCTGTTAGCGAGTAGGCATGTTCACGAGCTCGATGCACTCACTACAGAGCAAGGCATGACAAACTAAGCATACACCCATCAAGAATACATATCATAGACGCTAGACATGGCAAGAACAACAACATAGCATGCACGGATCAATAACAACATCCTCGGCAAAATCGCTAACAAGTCAACAATCTGCCAGGATTCACGAAATAGCAAAAGTAGAGCTCGATTGACTCAAGTTAGGGTGCTCCATAATTGCAAACAAAGACATGGATGGATATAGCACCACAATATTAACAAATCATCCTTACTGATCATCCTCAAAAGAGGCACGGATCACTAGGAAACAACATGAACATATGGCATATTGATAAAATCAGATCAAGGACTTAGTGAAATTCTAAGTCCCTGAAATCAGAATTAACGAATGCACTACTTTGCAAGCTTGTGCTAGTCACCACACATATCACAAAAATACATGGTAAGCACCTCTGTAAAGATGGCATGGCATATAACAAAACACATGTAGAGCTCAGGAGCATATCATGCACACATTAATCATGGCAAATATGACAAAGTCGGTCCGTTCCATCCTTCATCTTCACAAAAAGAACTCCACAACCCCACGGAGAAGAACTAGGTCGGATGAGACCCATTCGCTCTTGAATATCGAGTTGCTTCTTCAGCTCCTTCAACTCTTCAGGTCCGAGCTTGTAAGGACGTTTGCAAACAGGTTCCGTGCTAGGCTCAAGATCGATGACGAATTCAACTGGCCGGTGCGGAGGCATTCTTGGAAGCTCTTCTGGAAAGAAGTCTTGATATTCGCAAACGACTGGAATTTGAGAGATGGCATCTAGTTCACCCTTCTCATTGAGAGAAAACAGACGGATGGTATTATCCCGAGCGGCAAAGACAATTACATCCTCAGACGAATGAGTCAATTGAATCTGCCTGGCAGCACAATCAAGCTGAGCCTTGTTCTTAGAAAGCCAGTCCATTCCAAGAATAAGATCAATATCCGAGTTACCAAGGATCATTGGAGAAGCCAGAAACTTGAAATCACCCATCATGATATAAATATCCGGAATCTCGTAGTTTGCGAGCAAACATTTACCCGGTGAGACAACTGCTAACGGTTTATGCAAAACTTGAGAAGACAACTCATGCTTAGATGCAAAAGGTCTCGAGATGAAACAATGCGATGCACCAGTGTCAAAAAGTACTTTTGCAGGAACATCGTTAACAGGAAGGTTACCCATGATGACATCTGACGAGTCCTCTGCCTGAGCTGCATTCATCAAGTTGACCTTGGCGTGCTTGGGGTTATGCTTGACCACAGCTGTACTTGCCGATCTCACAGGAGGAGGAGGAAGGAGACGCCTCTGATTGAAGCATTTGTTGGCATAGTGACCCTTCTGTTGGCACTTGTTGCACGTGACCTCTGAAAGTGGACGGTGGTACGGAGCACTCGATCTTGGAGCTTGAGACAAAGTCTTGTTCTGAAAGCCAGGGTTGGGTGGGTGGGGAGATCCACTGCCACCTTTGCTCTTCTGCTAATAAGGCTGACGGAATGGAGGAGGAGGAAGCCAATACTTCTGCTGCTTAGCCACTTGAGTTGAGGAAGAAGGAGTAGCATCTCTGACTCGCTTCTTGGAAGCATCGCACTTCAGCTGAGCAGTCTCTTGCTTCAATGCCATGTTGTAAAACTCATCGTACCTCATGGGCGCAAAGAGACCAAGAGCTAGCTGGATTTCTTCTCTGAGACCACCCCTGAACTGTTATATCATGCTCTTCTCGTCAGGGACGTCCTGCTTAGCAAAACGAGCGAGCTTCTGAAACATCTTGTTGTACTCATAGACAGACATAGAGCCTTGCTTCAGGTTGCGGAATTCCTCACGCTTGCTTTCAACCACGCTCTGAGGAATATGATGAGCTTTGAAGTCTTGACGGAATTCATCCCAGGTAATCACACGACCTCCTCTAGAATCTTTGTACTACTGAAACCATTCTGCAGCTTGGTCTTTGAGTTGGAAGGAAGCGAACTTGACAAAGTCCTCAGGCCTGACGTTACTGCACTCGAAATGCTTGCATAAGTCCACGAGCCAATCATCAGCGTCAGTTGCCTCAACGCAATTGCTGAAGGTCTTTGGCTGGTTAGCAAGGAATTGGTTGAGTGTAGCAAAGTGATTTTGATTGTTGCCTTGGTTCCCTTGGTTGCGCTCTTGAAGAAGTTGCATGATCAGCTGCGTGTTTGCATTGGTAGCGGCCATCACAGCTTGCCATGCCTCCGGAGGTGGAGGTGGTGGTGGCGGATCAGGATTCGGAGTCGTGCGCGTTGGAGGAGCCATCCTGAAGAGGTTGACATCCATTAGCACATTGATAGACAAATATTGAAGCTGAACCAAGCGGGTAGAAATTGCAACATATAGTCTTCACATCCGCACAAAATGAACGAATGCATTCCAAATGAAATGGTCACATATCCATAAATTGAGAAGCCACTTAGAATTGATGTAGAAGAAAAACAACAAGGTACGGAACAAGAACGAATACTCGGTAAGGATCACCCAATCTCAAACCAAATATCCGTGGAAGAAGAACTAGAGCTACAAGAATTCCCACCTATGAAACTCCCGAACCTTTCCGGTTATGCAATCAGGTGTTGGGGATACAGGGGAAGCATAATATCTCACCCAAATCTAGCAAATCCTACATCCAGCTGTATCCATCCTTCAACACATAACCGAGAAAAACTTTGGAAATCGTCTACCTCAATCTTCGAAAAACATCCGTTATACAAGTTATGGCAATACTCCCGAACTCCCGCCCCAGTACTGGGTGGCGTCGAGGTTATCTCAGCAACAACTGCATAAACGAGATTTTCGATGTCGGCGAAACTAAACTCAGGTATTCCAGAACTGCAACGATAAAATTGTGACGACAACACCTCTGAGCTCAACTCCCCGGGACACTGCCACAACCCCTAAATGACAGGAGTCACCAAAAAAATGTTCTCGTCACAAATCGATCGGAACGATTCCAAGATACCCGTGTGATCCTAAATTTTTTTAGTGAAATTTGAGAAGAGAAGAGTCAAAACTCTACGTCAGGATGCCTTACCAGAGCGATGAAGGGACTGGGGAGTAAAAAGAATTCCTAAACTCTTCGATATATAATTCCTAAATGACTCAAAACATTTTTCTAGACTCAACAACGACAGCTAATTCGATCAAGCAGGGGGGCTCCTAAGGTTGGGGAAGGCTCTGATTACCAACTTGTAACGCCCCTCGATGCGGCTATATCTCCTACGTGTCGAAGCACGACTTAGAGGCATAACCGCATTGAAAGCAATGTCGCAAGTAAGGTAATCTTCACAACAACCCATGTAAATAAATAATAGGGGAAAGGTACATAGTTGGCTTACACTCGCCACGTCACACAAATACATGAATAGAATTACAATCATCCAATGCACTCATGGTCCGACTACGGTACCAAAATAAAAGATCAACCCCAACAAGCGACATGGTCCCGATCGCCCCAACTGGGCACCACTACTGATCATCAGGGAAAGACACATAGTAACGGCGTGAGTCTTCGTCGAACTCCCACTTGAGCTCAAGCGCATCATCTGGAACGGATCATCGGGCCCTGCATCTGGTTTGGAAGTAATCTGTGAGCCACGGGGACTCAGCAATCTCGCACCCTCGCGATCAAGACTATTTAAGCTTATAGGTAAGGCAAGGTAATATGTGGAGCTGCAGCAAGCGACTAGCATATATGGTGGCTAACCTGTTCGCAAAAGAGAGCGAGAAGAGAAGGCAAAGCACGAACGAAGAACTATAAGAACAACCTACGGCAAAACATTACTCCAACACCGTGTTCACTTCCCGGACTCCGCCGAGAAGAGACCATCACGGTAACACACGCGTTGATCATTTTAATTAAGTTAAGTTCATGTTATCTACAACCGGACATTAACAAATTCCCATCTTCCCATAACCGTGGGCACGGCTTTCGAAAGTTCAAATCCCTGCAGGGGAGTCCCAACTTAGCCCATCACAAGCTCTCACGGTCAACTTAACCTAATATCATATTAACTGCATTTGTGCTGTGAGAAGGCCAGGAGATACCTTACGGTGGGTGGAGAAGTCAGCCCCTGTTGTTGCGGAGGAGAAGGCCAGGAGGGTCTGGGGCGGAGAGAGGATGAGGCGGACGGGCCGGACCTCAAGCGGCGAGGTTCGTCGCGGAGGGCCCGGTCGGTTTGCGCCGGCGCATGGTCTGGGGCGCGCGGGGGGGGGACTGGCTGGGGTCGACGGTGGCTACCTCGACTGGCTGCGACGGCTCGACTAGGTTCGATGAAAAGGATATGGAGAATTTGCCCACGGTGAATCGATGGGAGGAGGGGGGGGGGGGAAAACCTATCCATAGTTCGGCGCCAGAAAGTATGGCGCCGAATATGCCACGTCGTCGGTTTCCCGTCAACTCGGTGTTACGGTGATGTTCTTGGGCCCACTAGTTCGGCGCCATGCAGCTTGGAGCCGAGATGTGCACATTCGATGCCTTGCTCTTTGGCGCCGACCCTGAGGCCAGATTTGGAATTAGTTTCGGTCAAGGGTCAGACGTGCCTGAAGTCACTGAAAGAGGCCAGTTTTGTCAAAAATACTAGTATAAGGCTTGTCATAGTGGGGAGTAACTTAGACTAGTGTCATGTATATGCCACTAGCCTATGTTACTACCTTCATAATGCAAAGTACTCCCTCCTTCCATCTATATAGGGCCTAATGCGTTTTCCAAGACGGCCTTTGACTATTGACAAGATTAATAGTACATGACATGCATAATGTGAAAAGTATATCGTTGAAATCTCCTTTCACATACGAATTTGACGGTATGCGTTGTGTAAGTTGCATGTCATATATTGTTGCTTTAACATTTGGTCAAAGTTAGCCTCAAAAAACGCATTAGACCCTATATAGATGGAAGGAGGGAGTAACATAATAGTAGCATCTTAGATGGCTTCATTTATTAGCTTGTAGACTCATCTTGTCTTGAAAATCGCTATATTACAGTAACATAATACTATGTTACTATGTCTCATTAATCGCTATATTACAACAACAATTTCTTGAAGGGACGCACCGCGCAGAGAGCCTACAGAGGGGACGATAATGACGATGGCGCCGAAATTAAGATGGAAAAAGTAGCGTTGCGCGTGTGTCTATACATAGGCATGCATGCGGTACGCCGTGAAAGAGGAGAGGACGGGACAGAGCCGAGCGTAGTGCGCCAGTGCAGTGCGTGCGTGCACCGGGAAACGAAACGGACACCTCCCTAGCTATACGTGCTGTGATGTGCCGTCTCATTCTCTCGCGTCACTATCTCTCGGTGCCCCCTCGCCTCCATTCGGACTAGCGAAGCAAACAAATAGTACTCCCTTCATTCCAAAATATAATGCGCCCGCGCTTTCCGAGGTCCAACTTTAATCATAAATTTAACCAACGAGATCAACTGCGACGGGAGAAAAAATTATATAATTGAAAACTTCTTTCGAATACGAATTCACTGATATAATTTTTGCCCCCGCCGCAATTGGTCTTGATAGTTAAATTTACGGTCAAAGTTGAAGCACGAAGATAGAGGAAACACTATATTGTGAAATGGAGGGAGTAGTATTGTACTGGGATAGTGGTGGTATCTCTCTCGTGTGAGCACTGAGCAGTGGTGTCTGGTGTGCGGCGGAAGGGGGCAGAGGGAGCAGTGAGTGAAGTCACGCGCGCGCAGCTGACACCGCCACGCCACGCCACACGTTGTCTGCGCGGCACTGTACCACGGTAGAGTGAGCAGAGCATCCTAGCTTGCATCACCCACGCCACGCGACTGTGCAGCACATCACCCGTACGATACCCCACGGACGGCTGTCGGCACCGTCCCACTCCCACGGCCAAGCACAGCTGACGGGACTGAGGTGAGGTAGGGGGCCCGCATGTCATGGAGTGAAGCCTCCCGCGGGCACCAATGCCACGTGCCTCTACCAGGCCAGATTTTTTTGTTTTCTAAAGTATACAAGTACTGCTTCGTTCTGTATTTCTGCTCGCAATTCGAATTCGAGCGTCAACTTGCCCGTTGTCACGTAAAATCCTGCTCAGAGTTCCTTCAGAAGCTTCTAAATCAGGCTCAGTCGCACTGTCAGGTCATGTTCTTGTTACTGTGCACGCGTTATCATGTGTCCGATGCAAAGTGAGCGACGACCGAATGGGGTCCTGTGAGGGCATCTCTACTTTTTTTCGATAAAGAATATTTCATTCAATTGATATATCGAGGTGATACAATCGCATTGAAGAATGCCCGGTCTCTGCATAGCGCGATACACACAACCAACATGTCCAACAAGCCTAAAAATAAATATCGTTTTACAGCAAAAGTAAATCAGTCCAGCCTAGGGTCCGAAGATTACACCGTCATCTATGTTGGAAGAAAACCTCCCTGGCTGTATGCTCCAGCAGTGTAGACATCATCATAAAAAGGTCTCTGTCCTCCGGCCTCTGCAGGATAGACCACGTACGGAGCCATCACGTACACGCATGGATAACCTGCACAGGAGATGAAACACATTTATTGTTAAAAATCACATCATTTCTGGTGAGCCACAGTGTCCAACATAAAGCAGCCGCTCCCACGAGTAGATGTGCAGAAAATTGTTTATCGATACCCCGCAACTAATTGCCGAACATATTACGCGCACTATGTGGGGATATAGATTTAAAACTACTTGAACTATGGCCCAGACTACACGAGTAAACTTACATTCAAAAAATAAGTATTTGATGGACTCAGTCATGTTGGCAAAAGACACATGTCTTGCTACCTTGCGAGTTGCGCCGTGCCAAGTTATCTCTAGTTAAGATGACCCCTCTGTTTAGAAACCAGAGGAATATCTTCACTCTTAGGGGAATTTTGAGCTACCACAATTTCTTGTTATCAACCGCTACATCAGTGTGGGTCATTGCATCATACAAGGATTTGTCTGAAAAGGTACCATTCTGATGCAAATTCCATCGGAACTTGTCTGGTTCGCCTGACAGCTGAATGACCTCCAGACGATTGAGTAATTCATTCCATGCTACCAGACGAGGCCCAATAAGGTCCATACGAAAAGAAATATCAGGGTTTTCTTGTCCCAATACTTGTTTGATCGTGATTAATTTATGTCTGACGATCCTATACAAGATAGGGTATTGCACCATAAGTGGAGTGGCCCCCTAGCCAGGTGTCTTCCCAGAATCGAACCTGAGAACTATCCCTAACCGAGAAAGTGCCAAATTGAAAAAAGAATTCCTTGGCCTTCATCACGCCACTCCAAAAATGTGAATCACCGGGTTTCTAATGAACTTGAGAAATGGCTTTAGACCCCACGTACTTGTTACAAATGTTTTTCTGCCATACTCCATTCTCAGTGAGTAGTTTGTATACCCACTTACTCAAGAGAGCGATGTTTTTAATCTCAAGATCCTGAATTCCAAGGCCCCCTTGACTTTTTGGTCGGCATAATATACTCCACCTAGCCAGCCGATATTTCTTGGATTCATTATCACACTGCCAAAAAATCTGGATCTAAAATAATCGAGACGTTGTAGAACCCCTTTAGGTAAGTGGAAGAATGACAACATGTATAGAGCCATGTTGCTGAGGACGGAATTAATCAGAATCAACCGTGCCCCATACAACAAGAGTTTGGCCTTCCAGCTGGCTAGGCGTTTCTCAAGTCTTTCTTCCACTTGCTTCTACTCAGCGGTAGTTAAACGCCGATAGTGAATAGGAATACCTAGATACCTAATCGGGAACTGGCCGAGCTGATAGCCGAAAATCTCAGCATACTCAGATGCGGACTCTGCAACATCGCCGAAGCAGAAAAGCTCGCTCTTATGAAAGTTAATTTTGAGACCAGAGAGCTCCTCAAATTGACATAAAAGTAATTTGAGGTTTCTAGCTTTACCTAAGTCATGATCTAGAAAAAGTATAGTGCCATCCGCATATTGTAGAATAGACAGTTCTTCTTCTACTAGATGAGGAATCACGCCGCTAAATTGACCGACCACCTTAGCCCGCTCAGCAAGGATAGTTAACATATCAACTACAATGTTGAACAAAATAGGGGAAGCAGGGTCCCCTTGGCGAAGCCCCTTCCTAGTCTGAAAGTAGTTGCCAACATCATCGTTGACTTTAAGAGCCACACTACCTCCTGAAACAAAACTCTCTACCCATCGACACCATTTTGGTGAAAACCCCTTCATGCGCAAAGTTTGCAAAAGAAAGGGCCATTCGACTTTGTCATATGCTTTTTCAAAGTCTATTTTGAATATGATCCCATTCAACTTTTTACGGTGGAGCTCATGCATAGTTTCATGTAGCACAACAACTCCATCTAGTATATATGTTGCGTCCTTGCATAAACGTTGTTTGAGTGGGTTTGACCACGTGGTCAGCCACCCCATTCAACCTATTATTTGCCACCTTTGTGAATATTTTAAAGCTGACATTTAGAAGGCAAATCGGTCTATATTGTTGAATATGACTAGCCTCCTTAGTCTTGGGCAGAAGAATAATTTCCCCAAAGTTTAAACGGGCAATATCAAGGTTTTCAGCATGCAGTTGGTTAAACAACTGAACCAAATCCGCCTTAATCATATCCCAAAAACATTGATAAAACTCTGCCGGAAAACCATCTGGTCCCGGAGCCTTATTGTGTTCCATTTGAAACACCGCGGCTAGAACTTCCTCTTCAGAGAACGAAGAGGTTAAAAACTCATTTTCTACCTCTGAACTTGAGGTATATCATGAGTAATAGACTCGTCGAGCGCAAAAGGGGTTTGAGGTGAAGGTACAAAAAGCTCTTTGTAGTACTTAGTAATGACATTTTTTAGCGGTGCATCCCCCTCTATACGGCCTTCGTCTTGGTCAAAAGAGAAAATACGTTTCTTTCTATGTCTGCCATTGGCCAACATTTGAAGGTACTTCGTATTATCATCACCTTGAACAAGCGAGCCGGTCTTGCAATGTTGGTACCATTTAATCTCTTCCTCGCGTAAAAGGCGGGCAATTTGCTCATTTAGATGGCTTTTTTGCTCAATCTCGGCAGCAGAAAGAAGCCTCACCTCTGCAATTTTATCAAGGGTGTCGATTAAGGTAGATAGTCACATCTTTTCTTTTTTGTATACGCCGGTAGTGTGTTTAGCCCATCCAAGAAGGAATCGTCGCAAGGCGCGAATTCGATTGTTCCATCGTTGAATGGGCGTGTTACCCCGAGGTTGACGCGCCCACACTTTCTTAACCAGGTCATGGAATCCCTCTCTAGTGAGCCATCCCAGTTCAAATTTAAACTACGGACGGTTGGAGCTTGGAGTTGTTTGTCCAAAATCGGTTAGCAAAGGAGCATGATCCAATAGGGCCTCGATTCTTTCTAGTGCACGTACCGATGCAAGGGGATATTTATATTCCCAGTCAGTGGTCACTAGCACCCGGTCAAGTTTTTCATCGGTCAAGTTTTTCATAAGTAGGGATTGATCGGTTATTGGCCGAGGTGTACTGACGACCAAACAAAGTGAGCTCCCGCAGGTCTAGGCTGTGTAACACCCTCGATGCGGCTATATCTCCTACGTGTCGAAGCACGACTTAGAGGCATAACCGCATTGAAAGCAATGTCGCAAGTAAGGTAATCTTCACAACAACCCATGTAAATAAATAATAGGGGAAAGGTACATAGTTGGCTTACACTCGCCACGTCACACAAATACATGAATAGCATTACAATCATCCAATGCACTCATGGTCCGACTATGGTACCAAAATAAAAGATCAACCCCAACAAGCGGCATGGTCCCGATCGCCCCAACTGGGCACCACTACTGATCATCCGGGAAAGACACATAGTAACGGCGTGAGTCTTCGTCGAACTCCCACTTGAGCTCAAGCGCGTCATCTGGAACGGAATCATCGGTCCCTGCATCTGGTTTGGAAGTAATCTGTGAGCCACGGGGACTCAGCAATCTCGCACCCTTGCGATCAAGACTATTTAAGCTTATAGGTAAGGTAAGGTAATATGTGGAGCTGCAGCAATCGACTAGCATATATGGTGGCTAACCTGTTCGTAAAAGAGAGCGAGAAGAGAAGGCAAAGCACGAACAAAGAACTATAGAACAACCTACGGCAAACATTACTCCAACACCGTGTTCACTTCCCGGACTCCGCCGAGAAGAGACCATCACGGTAACACACGCAGTTGATTCATTTTAATTAAGTTAAGGTTCATGTTATCTACAACCGGACATTAACAAATTCCCATCTTCCCATAACCGTGGGCACGGCTTTCGAAAGTTCAAATCCTTGCAGGGGAGTCCCAACTTAGCCCATCACAAGCTCTCACGGTCAACGAATGATAAACCTTCTCCCGAGACATTCCGATCAGACTCGGCATCCCGGTTCTACAAGACAACTTCGACAATGGTAAAACAAGTCCAGCAACACCGCCCGAATGTGCCGACAAATCCCGATAGGAGCTGCACATATATCATTCTCGGGGCACACTCAGATTGTCCAAACTTCCGGTAGGCCAGCCCAGAGTTGCCCCTGGTGGCCACCGGCGGCTGACGAGGTGGACCAACACTTAGAGGAGCACTGGCCCGGGGGGGGGGGGTTAAATAAAGATGACCCTCGGGCTCCGGAAACCCAAGGGAAAAAGAGGCTAGGTGGCAAATGGTAAAACCAAGGTTGGGCATTGCTGGAAGAGTTTTATTCAAGGCAAACTGTCAAGGGGTTCTCATAATCACCCAACCGCGTAAGGAACGCAAAATCCGGGAACATAACACCGATATGACGGAAACTAGGGTGGCAAGAGTGGAACAAAACACTAGGCAAAAGGCCGAGCCTTCCACCCTTTACCAAGTATATAGATGCATTAATATAACAAGATAATATAGTGATATCCCAACAAATAAACAATGTTCCAACAGGGAACGATCTCCAATCTTCACCTGCAACTAGCAACGCTATAAGAGGGGCTGAGCAAAGCGGTAACATAGCCAATCAACGGTTTGCTAGGACATAGTGGGTTAGAGGTTTGACATGGCAATTTGGGAGGCATGATAAGCAAGTGATAGGCATCATAGCATAGGCATAGCAAAAGAGCGAGCATCTAGGCAAGCAAAGATAGAAGTGATTTCGAGGGTATGATCATCTTGCCTGCAAAGTTGTCAGAGTTGACTTGATCCTCGTAAGCAAACTCAACGGGCTCCTCGTTAGCGAACTCGTCTCCCGGCTCTACCCAAACAAGACAAACAAGCAAAAGGAACACAATCAACCACGTGCAATGCTCAAACAACATGATGCAAACATGGTATGCTATGCGGGATGCGATATGTGATGCATATGCAAGATTTGACAAGGAATGATTGAACCTGGCCTCAACTTGGAAATCCAAGAGTGCCACTGGAAAGGTGAGGTGATTTCGGTTGAAATCGATATAAAGATCACCGGAATCGGATGCACGGTTTGGAAATGGCAAGCAAAACAAATATGGCACCGGTCTGCGATAAACAGCAAGTAGCCATCTAAATGCATCAAGATAATTATGCTACAACACTCAAACATGACAACAAAATACATGGCAGGGATCCACTCATGATGCTTGACAAAAGATGAACACTGAGCTACGGCCAATTCATCCATTAACAGGTTCAAACAAGCATGGCAAAAATGCAAACGATAACAGGTTTCAGACTTAGTGAAATTAACACAAGTCTGGAATTTAACATCAAGTAGCACACTTTGGAGCATGAAAACTATATGCTACAGGAACTTAACATGGCAAATCAAGGCATGGCATGAAGCTACTCAAAGCACTTAACAAAAGTCTCTTAGAGACCTTGAGCTAAAAGGGATCAGAAAATACAATTGCAAGCATGCGAACATGGCAAAACATAATCAGATTACAGACTTAGTGAAAAACTAGAGCATGCAAATCTGTTAGCGAGTAGGCATGTTCACGAGCTCGATGCACTCACAGAAGAGCAAGGCATGACAAACTAAGCATACACCCATCAAGAATACATATCATAGAATCTAGACATGTCAAGAACAACAACATAGCATGCACGGATCAATAACAACATCCTCGGCAAAATCGCTAACAAGTCAACAATCTGCCAGGATTCATGAAATAGCAAAAGTAGAGCTCGATTGACTCAAGCTAGGGTGCTCCATAATTGCAAACAAAGACATGGATGGATATAGCACCACAATATTAACAAATCATGCTTACTGATCATCCTCAAAAGAGGCATCGATCACTAGGAAACAACATGAACATATGGCATATTGATAAAATCAGATCAAGGACTTAGTGAAATTCTAAGTCCCTAAAATCAGAATTAACGAATGCACTACTTTGCAAGCTTGTGCTAGTCACCACACATATCACAAAAATACATGGTAAGCACCTCTGTAAAGATGGCATGGCATATAACAAAACACATGTAGAGCTCAGGAGCATATCATGCACACATTAATCATGGCAAAAATGACAAATAGCTATTTGATGCAGCAGATCTGACAATTATCTCATATAGCTCTCTTCCAGCAGAATTTCGGGCATCAAGATGATCTCAAATGAAAATGATGCAGTAATATGAAGTGATGTACTTTCTGAGACGAACATTTTGATATGCTACACGCCCAAAACGGAGTTACGGATGCGGAGTTACGGCATGATGAAAAACGCAAATAAATTAGGGTTTCGGGGAAAGTCAACCCTAGCGGATCTCAGATCCAGATCGGCACGAACTTCGAGGCGCTCGCCGGAGTTGTGGTCGCGGTGGCCGGAGGACGAAGCCGAGGGGGAGGAGAGGAGGCTCGCCGGCGCGGGCGTGACGACCGGATCGGCGGGGCGGCGGCCGGAGTGAGGAGGCGGCGGTCGCCGGAACCGGGCGGCGAGGCGGCAGGGCGATGGCCGCGGCGAGCGGGCACCGGCGTCGGGGAAGGCCCGGTGGAGCGGGACAGCGAAGAGGCGGACCGGGCGGGGAGGAGGACGACCCGGGCGGCGGCGGGCAGACCGGGCCGCGGGGGCTTCCCGCGGGCCTGGCGGGCCTCGGGCGGCGGCGGCGATGTGGGGCTCTCGCGCGCCACGTGTCGGTTTCCGGTTGGGGCGGCGGCAATGTCCGGCGCGTCCGGACGTTGTCCGGCGCGCATAGAGACGGGGAGCTAGGTTAGGGTAGGAATGGATCCGGGATTTTCGGGGGAGAGATCTTTATAGAGGCATAGAGGGAGCTAGGAGAGTCCAAATGAGGTGCGGTTTGCGGCCACGCGATCATGATCGAATGCTCTAGATGATGGAGAGAGTTTTGGTGGGTTTTGGGCCAAATTGAAAGGGTGCTGGGCTGCAACACACACGAGGCCTTCTCGGTCCCTCGGTTAACCGTTGGAGTATCAAACGAAGTCCAAATGGTACAAAACTTGACAGGCGGTCTAGCGGTAGTAAACCAAGGCCGCTTGGCAAGTCTTGGTACAATCCGGAAATGTTTAACCCCCACACACGAAAATAGGTAGAAAGGAACACCGGAGGAGATAGGAGCATCGGAATGCAAAACGGACAACGGGGAAAAAGCTCGGATGCATGAGACGAACACGTATGCAAATGCAATGCACATGATGACATGATAAGAGATGCATGACAAAGGCAACAACACACGAAGACAAAAACCCGAACCCGAGGAAATAAAATAACTTAGCGCCGGAAACGGCAAGAGTTGGGATACATACAAGGTAAATTACATCCGGGGTGTTACAACACTCCACCACTACGAAAGGATCTCGTCCCGAGATCTAGGACTGGAAAAACGCCGGGTACTCAGAACGGAGGTGATCCTCGCGTTCCCAGGTGGCTTCACGATCAGAATGGTGTGACCACTTGACTTTGAAGAATTTGATTGACTTATTGCAAGTCTTGCGTTCAGTCTCTTCAAGAATAGCAACTGGGTGCTCATGATAAGAAAGGTCTTCTTGGAGATCAATGTCTTCGAAGTTGACGATGCGGTCAGGAGTCTTGAAGCACTTGCGGAGCTGAGAGACATGGAACACGTCGTACACATTTGCAAAGTTTGAAGGAAGCTCGAGTTGATAGGCGAGATCGCCTCTCTTGCTGACGATTTTGAAAGGACCCACGTATCTAGGGGCAAGCTTCCCTTTGATACTGAAGCGACGAGTACCTTTCATTGGAGAGACGTGGAGGTAAACATGGTCTCCGATCTCGAAAGCCAAATCATGATGCTTACTATCATAGTAGCTCTTCTGGCGCGATTACGCTGCTTTGAGGTTATCACGAATGACCTTGCACATCTCCTCTGCCTCTGTGATCAAGTCATTTCCAAGAAATTGACGTTCATCGGTCTCTGACCAGTTAAGAGGAGTGCGACACTTCCTGCCATAGAGAATTTCGAATGGGGCCTTGCCCGAACTTGCTTGAAAACTGTTGTTGTAGGAGAATTCGGCGTATGGAAGACAATCTTCCCACTTCATGCCAAAAGAGATAACGCAAGCCCTGAGCATATCTTCAAGAATCCGATTGACATGCTCGACTTGACCGCTAGTTTGAGGATGGAAAGCTGTGCTGAAGCGGATGTTGGTGCCCATGGCCTTCTGAAAAGAATCCCAAACTTGGAGGTAAAGATGCTGCCACGGTCTGAAGAGATCAACTGTGGAATGCCGTGCAGAGAGACAATCCGAGAGGTATACAGCCCCACCAATTGAGCTGCAGTGATAGACTCTTTGATAGGCAAAAAGTGAGCCACCTTAGTGAGTTTGTCGATGACAACGAATATAGCATCATTGCCACGCTTGGACTTTGGAAACCCAGTCACGAAGTCCATCTCAATGTGGTCAAACTTCCATTCTGGAATGGCAAGAGGTTGGAGGAGACCAGCTGGTCTTTGGTGTTCTGCCTTCACTCTTCTGCAGACATCACATTCATTCACGAACTAAGCAATCTCGCGCTTCATTCGAGTCCACCAATAAGCCTGCTTGAGGTCCTGGTACATCTTCATACTCCCAGGGTGGATGGAGAGGAGAGAATTGTGAGCCTCCTTCATAATAACTTTACGAAGGTCACCTTTAGGCACAACAATGCGATCCTCGAAGAAGAGAGTATCCTTGTCATCAAGGCGATAACACTTGTACTTGGGTTGACTCTTGGCAATCCCAATCTTCACCTTCTTCACCATAGCATCAAGAAGTTGAGCCTCGCGAATCTGATCTTCCAAAGTAGGAGAGACTTGAAGGTTGGCGAGGAAACCTTGAGGAACAACTTGCAGATTGAGTTTGCGGAAAGCTTCACAAAGCTCGGGTTGGTAAGGCTTGAGAATCATACTGTTGCAGTAAGCCTTCCTGCTCAATGCGTCAGCAATCACATTGGCATTGCTTGGAGTATACTCGATACTCGGATTATACTCTTGAATCATTTCGACCCAACGAGTCTGCCCGAGGTTGAGATTAGGCTGAGTGAAGATGTACTTGAGACTATTGTGGTCAGTGAAGATGTCCACTTTTCTTCCCAATAAGAGATGTCTCCAAGTCAAAAGAGCATGCACAACTGCCGCCAACTCGAGGTCATGAGTGGGGTAGTTCTTCTCGTTGGGCTTCAACTGGCGAGAGGTATAAGCCACAACTTTCTTCTCTTGCATCAACACTGCACCAAGACCTTGAAGAGAGGCATCGCAGAAGACCTCGAACGGTTTGGATTCATCAGGAGGCGTCAGAACAGGAGCAGTGACCAATTTCTCTTTCAAAGTGTTGAAAGCGATGTCACATTCCGGAGACCAAACGTACTTGACGTGCTTCTGGAGAAGGTTTGAAAGAGGCTTCGCGATCTTTGAAAAGTTCTCAACGAACCTTCGACAGTAGCTTGCGAGACCAAGGAAGCTACGGAGTTGCTTCACGTTCTGAGGTGGTTCCCAATTCACAATTGCAGACACCTTCTTAGGATTCACTGCTATGCCCTTGGCAGAGATGATATGCCCAAGATAGAGAACCTCATCGAGCCAAAAATCGCACTTTGAGAACTTGGCGTAGAACTGATGTTCCCTGAGCTTATCGAGCACCAAACGCAAGTGCTTGGCATGATCTTCCTTGTTCTTCGAAAAGACCAGAATGTCATCGAGATAGACCAAAACGAAGTCATTTGTGTAGGCGTTGAAGATGAAATTCATCATGCGAGAGAAAGTCGGAGGAGCGTTGACAAGGCCAAATGACATCACAGTGTATTCATATGAACCATAGCTTGTTCTGAAAGCCGTGATAGCCCATACGGAGATCAAGCTTGGAGAATACTTGAGCAACACTTCCCGAATGTGCCTACAAATCCCGTTAGGAGCTGCACATATATCGTTCTCGGGGCACACTCAGATTGTCCAAACTTCTGGTAGGCCGGCCCAGAGTTGCCCCTGGTGGCCCCCGGTGGCTGACGAGGTGGACCAACACTCAGAGGAGCACTGGCCCCAGGGGGGGGGGGTTAAATAAAGATGACCCTCGGGCTCCGGAAACCCAAGGGAAAAAGAGGATAGGTGGCAAATGGTAAACCCAAGGTTGGGCATTAGTGGAAGAGTTTTATTCAAGGCGAACTATCAAGGGGTTCCCGTAATCACCCAACCGCGTAAGGAACGCAAAATCCGGGAACATAACACCGATATGACGGAAACTAGGGCGGCAAGAGTGGAACAAAACACTAGGAAAAAGGCCGAGACTTCCACCCTTTACCAAGTATATAGATGCATTAAGATAACAAGATAATATAGTGATATCCCAACAAATAAACAATGTTCCAATAGGGAACGATCTCCAATCTTCACCTGCAACTAGCAAGAGGGGTTGAGCAAAGCGGTAACATAGCCAATCAACGGTTTGCTAGGACATGGTGGGTTAGAGGTTTGACATGGCAATTTGGGAGGCATGATAAGCAAGTGGTAGGCATCGTAGCATAGGCATAGCAAAAGAGCGAGCATCTAGCAAGCAAAGATAGAAGTGATTTCGAGGGTATGATCATCTTGCCTGCAAAGTTGTCAGAGTTGACTTGATCCTCGTAAGCAAACTCAACGGGCTCCTCGTTAGCAAACTCGTCTCCCGGCTCTACCCAAACAAGACAAACAAACAAAAGGAACACAATCAACCACAACCAATGCTCAAACAAACATGATGCAAACATGGTATGCTATGCGGGATGCGGTATGTGATGCATATGCAAGATTTGACAAGGAATGATTGAACCTGGCCTCAACTTGGAAATCCAAGAGTGCCACTGGAAAGGTGAGGTGATTTCAGTTGAAATCGATACAAAGAACACCGGAATCGGATGCACGGTTTGGAAATGGCAAGCAAAACAAATATGGCACCGGTCTGCGATAAACAGCAAGTAGCCATCTAAATGCATCAAGATAATTATGCTACAACACTCAAACATTACAACAAAATACATGGCAGGGATCCATTCATGATGCTTGACAAAAGATGAACACTGAGCTACGGCCAATTCATCCATTAATAGGTTCGAACAAGCATGGCAATCATCCATTAACAGGTTCAAACAAGCATGGCAAAAATGCAAACGATAACAGGTTTCAGACTTAGTGAAATTAACACAAGTCTGGAATTTAACATCAGGTAGACACTTTGGAGCATGAAAACTATATGCTACAGGAACTTAACATGGCAAAGCAAGCATGGCATGAAGCTACTCAAAGCACTTAACAAAAGTCCCTTAGTGACCTTGAGCCAAAAGGGATCAGAAAATACAATTGCAAGCATGCGAACATGGCAAAAACATAATCAGATTACAGACTTAGTGAAAAACTGGAGCATGCAAATCTGTTAGCGAGTAGGCATGTTCACGAGCTCGATGCACTCACTACAGAGCAAGGCATGACAAACTAAGCATACACCCATCAAGAATACATATTCATAGAAGCTAGACATGGCAAGAACAACAACATAGCATGCACGGATCAATAACAACATCCTCGGCAAAATCGCTAACAAGTCAACAATCTGCCAGGATTCACGAAATAGCAAAAGTAGAGCTCGATTGACTCAAGCTAGGGTGCTCCATAAATGCAAACAAAGACATGGATGGATATAGCACCACAATGTTAACAAATCATCCTTACTGATCATCCTCAAAAGAGGCACGGATCACTAGGAAACAACATGAACATATGGCATATTGATAAAATCAGATCAAGGACTTAGAGAAATTCTAAGTCCCTGAAATCAGCATTAACGAATGCACTACTTTGCAAGCTTGTGCTAGTCACCACACATATCACAAAAATACATGGTAAGCACCTCTGTAAAGATGGCATGGCATATAACAAAACACATGTAGAGCTCAGGAGCATATCATGCACACATTAATCATGGCAAAAATGACAAATAGCTATTTGATGCAGCAGATCTGACAATTATCTCAAATAGCTCTCTTCCAACAGCATTTCGGGCATCAAGATGAGCTCAAATGAAAATGATGCAATGAGATGAAATGATGTACTCTTCTGAGACGAACATTTTGATATGCTACACCAAAACGGAGATACGGATGCGGAAGTTACGGCATGATGAAAAACACAATAAATTAGGGTTTCGGGAAAGTCAACCCTAGCGGATCTCAGATCCAGATCGGCACGAACTTCGAGGCGCTCGCCGGAGTTGTGGTCGCGGTGGCCGGAGGACGAAGCCGAGGGGGAGGAGAGGAGGCTCGCCGGCGCGGGCGTGACGACCGGATCGGCGGGGCGGCGACCGGAGTGAGGAGGCGGCGGTCGATGGAACCGGGCGACGAGGCGGCAGGGCGATGGCCGCGGCGAGCGGGCGCCGGCGTCGGGGAAGGCCCGGTGGAGCGGGGCGGCGAAGAGGCGGACCGGGCGGGGAGGAGGACGACCCGGGCGGCGGTGGGCAGACCGGGCCGCGGGGGCTTCCCGCGGGCCTGGCGGGCCTCGGGCGGCAGCGGCGATGTGGGGCTCCCGCGCGCCACGTGTCGGAGCGGCGATGTGGGGCTCCCGCGCGCCACGTGTCGGTTTCTGGTTGGGGCGGCGGCGATGTCCGGCGCGTCCGGACGTTGTCCGACGCGCAGAGAGACGGGGAGCTAGGTTAGGGTAGGAATGGATCCGGGATTTTCGGGGGAGAGATCTTTATATAGTCATAGAGGGAGCTAGGAGAGTCCAAATGAGGTGCGGCCACGCGATCGTGATCGAATGCTCTAGATGATGGAGAGAGTTTTGGTGGGTTTTTGGCCAAATTGGAAGGGTGTTGGGCTGCAACACACATGAGGCGTTCTCGGTCCCTCGGTTAACTGTTGGAGTATCGAACGAAGTCCAAATGGTACAAAACTTGACAGGCGGTCTACCGGTAGTAAACCAAGGCCGCTTGGCAAGTCTCGGTCCAATCCGGAAATGTTTAACCCCCACACATGAAAAGAGGTAGATAGGACCACCGGAGGAGATAAGAGCGCCGGAATGCAAAACGGACAACGGGGAAAAAGCTCGGATGCATGAGATGAACATGTATGCAAATGCAATGCACATGATGACATGATAAGAGATGCATGACAAAGGCAACAACACACGAAGACAAAAACCCGAACCCGAGGAAATAAAATAACTTAGCGTCGGAAACGGCAAGAGTTGGGATACATATAAGGTAAATTATATCCGGGGTGTTACAGCTGTCAATAACAACATTGAAGAGGAAAGGCCACATAGTGTCAAACCGGTCATTGTTTTTTCCTGCCGATATATAAGGATATTTAACCCCCCCCCCCGATTAACATGGTATGGGGATTGTTCCGACAGGTATTAACAAGCTCTTTAAGGAAAGCAGACTTAAACTCCTCTTGAGCAGCGCCATATACAGCCACTAGACTCCAAAGGAAGTTGTCGGACTTGTTTCGAAGGTGAAATTTGATGTGATATTCACCCTTCGAAGTGGATAAAAGTTCCAAGTATGTCGAGTGGATGCCAAGCAAGATTCCACCAGACCTCACGGATGGGTAAAATGTTCCATTCATAATCATAACCACATGAAAAGTGGTCAAGAACACGTGTCTGGAAATCACGTTTACCCGACTCAGTGATGGCCACAAAGTCCAAGGCATGATCCTTTACACAATCGGCAATGTGTTTGTGTTTAGACAAGTCACCAAGACCTCTGCTATTCCAAAACATACCTCTCATGATGAACCATTTTTATGTTTAGGTACCTTTGCCCTCTTAGATGGGCGCCCTCTTTTCTTCTCTGAAGTAGACTTGTTTTTTTGTACCGACGCGACAAGCTCACATAGCATGTTGTCGCGTATAGTATCCTCCAAGTCTACTTCGGTTGTGTCCTTAACTAGATGGGAGAGAAGCCTGCCATCATGATCGACATCAGCATCCACATCCTCCTCATCCGACACGAGAGGGTTAGAAAAAGTATACAACCTAGGAGCAACCTTAAGCCGGTCGAACTCCATTTGTTTAAGGGCCCTAACAGAAACTTGTACCTCTTTCTCATTACGTCCTAACGAAACACCCAAGCTAGAAATATTTGCAGAAACTCTAGAGTTATCGAAGGACAAAAAAGATTTGTGGGAGGGAGTACCTTCATAGTAAAGGTTGCGAGCTGCCGTCCTACGCATGGCCTTGGTGAGAGAGTCCTCGTCAGTGGCTGCCGTACCATCGACGTCAACGGAGTGGCGCCCGCTGTGTCTCAACGGCGAGGGGGTGACGTCGGCAGTAGCAACATCCCCGGTGTCTTCGAGCGGCGGAGTAGGAAAATGCAACAAAGATGAAGAGGCCCCAAAGGGCTACACCTCAACCTCTGCGACCTCTAGCGAAGGAGACGGTGTGGGCGGCGTCGAGGCCCTGGGCACCGTCACCTCTCCTGGCGATGATGGAGAAGAAGACAAAGCACGTAGGTCTGCCATCGCCGAGTCACGATCCACCCGAACCGCGGGAGAGAATACCACTCCCCGCCGTGCAATGATCAGTGACATCGTCGGTGATGAAGCCCACGGGGAGGTGACTGCGGATGCCTCCTCCTGTAGGTGATAGGGCGTCGTCAGCAAGGATGCCTCCTCCTCCTCCTGCGGATAGCCCGTGGCCGGCGTCATCGAAGACCATGGTGTCGAAGTCATCAAGGATGCCGGTGGCGTGGTAATCAAGGGAGCCTTGATTGGTGCGGCTGGTGGCATCGTGGCTGTCGGGTAAGACATCGCAGATGGCAACGAAGACCTCCCAGAGGACATGGACAACTGCATGGGCATCACACCGCCAGATGAAGGTGGCACTGAAGACTCATTGGACGACGAGGTGGGTTTGGGCCTCTTACTTGGGTCCTTACCCCCTGCAGTGTCCTCCCTGTCATGACCCATATCGCCGCCTGGATCATCTCCGTGCTCCCAAACTCTAGGCACAAAATCAACATCAACACGAAAGTCCGGTTCTTCCAGACTGTATCGAAACTCATACCCCTTCCTCTGGACAACAACTCAGACGAGAGAGAATTAATTGTGCTCCTCTTGAAGGTGTCAAGATTAAGCACCGCCACCTGAATGCGAACAATTCCTCGATGACGCAAATAGAGTAGGTCAACATCCAGGGTAGCACCAATCACCGAGCCGACTGCCCAAAGACCCAGGAAGTGACGAAGAGCATGTGGCACACCGTGCACGTGCACCCAGATAGGCTCTAACTCAAAACAATGCGGTACCTCCTCCTTCCAAGGCTTGAATTCAATAATTACATTATGAACTTGATAAAAACTGCAAACTCGGTCACCCACCGTAAAACTTCTTCACTTGGAAAAGACATGAGAAAAGCATCCTCGCCATGCGGTATAGCCTCCCAAGTCCACTGCTGCTAAAATTGAGCAATCTTGTCCACCTCTGCCTCCACGATATTGGGAGAAATAGAGCCACTAGAAATCGATAGAAGTGCAGTTGGTGAATCCTGAGGTGAGAGATCCTCCCTACAAACATTATCAGGCATTTGAAAAAGCCATGTTTTCAGTTCCATAGCCGCAAAGCAACGCCGTCGGCTTCGGCAACTTGAGAGCCGGACACCGACACATAGTCATAGGATGGTTCATCTTGTTACAAATAAAGCAATACTATTGTGTGTCGCACTCATCAGATATGTGTCCTACCGACTGGCATTTAGAACACCACAGTTTTTTGGGTGCCACTGCAACCTCGGATGTACCAGAAGATGGAGCCGGTGGTTGATGAAACGGGGCATCCAAGTGCACAGGTGCACCCTGTCCATGACCCGCAACCACTATTGATGAAGTGGCCGGGACGTACATAGGAGCCGGAGTTGGCATCGAAGGGCCCGTAGCAGCTTGAATGGGAGCAACAGGTTGGTGAACTGGCCCCTGACGAATCTTTTGACGACCACCCTTGCCTCCCTTTGTTTTGCGAGAGCGCGCCGCAACAGGTCCGGCTGCCGAGGTGATAGCCAGCCTGGCGTTGAAGCTGGTGGTCGGCTGATGGAGGTGCTGCTGATTGGTGCCGGCGAGAGGCCCTTGCTACTGCCCATAAGCGCTGGCAATCGGTTAATATGGAGCCATAGCTGGCTGATGTTGCTGAAGTATGTAGCCCCCCCGAGGGTTGTTGGGGATATCACTACTGGGCGTAAACCGGCCTATCTGGGCCGGGTTAACTTCGTCAGTAGTTAAGTATGTTAAAGCCCAAGAAGGAAGATGAGGGTTCAAGGCCCATAGTCGGTTCAAGGCCTGTAGCCATAAACCGGCATTGGTATTTAACTTGTATTGTAAGTTAGGAATAAGTAGAGACCAAACCGGACACATCTATGAGCCGGTATTGGGACTCTGTGAGCCGACCGGCGTCACCCGTGTATATAAGGGGACGACCCGGCGGCGGTTCAGGGACAACAGACAACAACTCAAGACATAGGCGAAGCTTGTTTGCTCCCTGGTCATCGAAACCCCATCAATTCCATCACAACTAGACGTAGGCTTTTACCTTCCTCGAAGGGGCCGAACTAGTATAAACTCTCTTGCGTCCATGTGTCCGCTTTAACCCCTTCAAGCTAACCCGTCGCGATGGCTCCACGACTAAGTCCTTTCTCTAGGACATCTGCCGTGACAAAACCACGACAGTTGGCGCCCACCGTGGGGCTATCGCACGGTGGTTTCAAGTTCTTGGAGGGACGCTTTGAAGGACTCGAGGGCTACGCCGTAGGCCGGATGACTAAGAGTCGTCGCGGCAAGCTTTACATCGACGATGCAGGCTGGGGCCCCGAGGCCGGCTCAGTTGAGTACGGGTACCGGGTCCCCTTTGGTGGCATACACGTTTTCATCGGCAAGATCGGAGAACCGGGCCCTGAGCCGGATATCTGCACCGACCTCGTCGAAACGGCTCAGCGTGCGCGATCTGCCCGGGTTAAACCGGCCATGAAGCGTGCCTTCGTGGGAGTCATCCATGGAGGAGGTCATGAGGATGGATCGGGATCTGGCGGCGAGACTGTCATTTACTCCGGCGATGAGTCATCAACCAGAGAAACCGAATCTCTATATCAGCTACAAGATGGCCGGATTGGGGGCTGTTCCGACGGCGACAGTATTCCAGACCCCTCTGATCTGCTCAACCGAGTTGGAATATTCATGGCCGGCACACAAGCAGCGCTTCATTCTTCGACCGCTGCAGCAACAACCTCCGGTTCAGCAGCGGCGACGGCTGCCGGGGCAGGAGGCCCTATGCGCCCGCCGGCTCAAGTTCTATCAGAGCTATTTGATGCATTGGCTGTGCTTATGGCAGAAGCTAATCCGGCGGATCAGGACGTCCACAACGCGGAGATTGCAAAGGTAAGGGAACAGATCACCCAGGCAAGGCAGACCTGGCAGCTGAGGATACCAGGATGGCCACAGAGCAGGCCGCTCTAGACGCACAAGCCTACAGGCTCATATTGGACCAGAACGCGTCGCATGAAGTCATGAGGAGGAAGTACCGATCCCGTTTGCCTCCGGTTTTCGAGGCCAGAGACCTTTTCAACACCCCGGGAGCAGGAACCAATAATCCGCTGGAGGGAAACCGGGCGGAAGCTCCTGGGACCGGTGCGCCGGTTCAGCCTCGTCGGATGGATCCGCCTCGTTAAAACACCGTTATACCTCAGGCTGTTTCAACACCTCCAGGTCACTACTCCAACCCAATGGACAATCTCGTCACCGCTGCTGCACGGCTGGAGGCCATTCCAATTGAAGGTGACTCACCGCAGGCGATAGAGACGCGACGGGTCAAGGAGCTTCTTAGGACAGCTTTGGACCAACAGGAAGCATACTCGTACAGCCGCGACCGGATCCACTCGACCCCTCGCCCAAGCCGGAGCTATAGCAGGCATATGGAGGAACCGACCGTGTCAAGTGATGAACAACGTGGAGCACCCCGCGGCAACAACCCGGCGGGTGGTGCTGATAACGCTCAGGAAGTGGTGGACCGGGCCCGAGCACGCAGGGAGGCTGAGTTAGCCGCACAATATCAGGCTCGGCAGCTTACGCCGGTTCGTCAAACTATTTCGGTCGAACCTGGTGTTACTTCTAGCTCTTTGGGGGTGCCTTGCCTTGTCCCCGCTTTACGCAATGTGCGCCTACCCAAGGATTTCAAGGGCCCGCGCAAGGTACCAAATTACACGGCGGATCAACCCCCAGAGACATGGGTGGAGAGCTATGAGATGGCCATGGAGATGCTGGATGTGGATGATGCGGCATGTGCGAAATACTTCACCATGATGCTTGAAGGAACGGCCCGCACTTGGTTAAAAAGCTTACCGGCCAATTCTATCAGTTCATGGGCCCAATTACGAACCCGGTTTATCAATAATTTCAAGGATACATGTAAGCAGCCCATGTCGATAGTAGACTTAGCTGCCTGTGTCCAGGAGGAAGGAGAATCGATGACTCATTGGGTGCGCCGGGTCTCACAAGTGTTGCATTCATCAGACCGCATCAACGTTGACACCGCAGTCTTAACCCTAGAAGGCAACTGCCGGTTTGGGCCCCTAAAGCTGAAGTTGGGACGGATGAAGCACCATTGCACTGACATGGGGACCCTCATGGCTGCTTTGGTAAAGTATGCTAATTCTGATAGTACCAAGGATCCCGAATCTGATGATGACAAGGCAGGGAAGGGAAAGAGGAACAACAACTCCAAAGGTCAGCAGCATCACTGGGCAGGCAATGGTGGTGGAGGCAAGCGTAAAGCAGATGGTAACATGGACTTTGTGGCTAATACCAACGCGCAGGACAATGGCCAGCGACGCAGGGGTAAACCGAAAAATCGTAGTGGGGCACCCAACCCTAACCCGGACCGCCTAAATTATCTACTGAGCCAGCCCTGTCCAAGACATGGGACGAAGGAGGTGCCAGCAAAACACCTTTGGAAGGATTGCTTCATTATGCAGGAGTTCAAGAATTCTAATGCTTTCCGGTATGATCACGGCTCCGGCGGTGGCTCAGGATCTGGGCCGGGTTACGGTGGAGGAAATTCCGGTTCAGGATTTAACGGTAATCCGGGCGGACATAACAGTCAAAATAATCAGAACAACCAGGGTGGTTACAACCAGCAGCAACAACAGTCAGGTTACCAGAGCAACCCAAAGCAATTGAATAGTGGGCAGTACCATGTCTTTACCACTAGCTTGGACAAGCGGGATCGGAAGGTTCAGAGGCGGGCAGTCAACTCTGTTGAACCGGCCGTGCCCCGTTATCTACGCTGGTCTGAACAGCCAATCATATGGAGCAGAGAGGATCACCCTCCCCAGGTTGATAATCCGGGTCAGTTGGCTCTAGTGGTGGCGCCTCAGGTGGGAGGTTACAAGTTCACCAAAGTGTTCATGGATGGAGGGAGCAGCATTAATATCTTGTACTATGAGACCTTCCGTCGTATGGGACTAACAGATAAAAATCTCAAACCGTCTAATACGGTGTTCCACGGTGTGGTACCTGGAAAGTCAGCATATCCTGTTGGTAAGATAGCTCTGGAAGTGGCCTTTGGAGATGATCATGATTCCAGGTCAGAAACATTAACGTTTGAAGTGGTGAAAATCCAAAGTCCATATCACGCCCTGTTTGGGCGACCGGCCTACGCCAAGTTTATGGCACAACCCTGTTATGTGTATTTGCAGCTCAAGATGCCGGGTCACAAGGGGACAATAACGGTTCACGGAAGCCGTAAAATTGCTTTGGAGTGCGAGGAAGGAGATGCGGCCTACGCAGAGTCGGTTTGTGCCACCGAGGAGCTGAAGCATTATAAGGACAATGTTGATCCGGCGGACATGACTCCATTAAAGAAGCCAACTACGGAGCATGATCCGGCCTTGAAGTTCAAATCGGCAGCAGAAACTAAGCTTGTTGACTTCGTACTTGGCGATTCGTCCAAGCAGTTCAGCATCAGTGCCAACTTGGATCCGAAATAGGAAAGCGCGCTCATCGAGTTCATCCGTGAGAATCGGGACATTTTTGCATGGAAGCCCTCTGACATGCCAGGTGTACCGAGGCAACTCGCTGAGCACACCCTTAATGTGGATCCTAAATACAAACCGGTGAAACAGTTCCTCCGCCCGTTTAACGAAGAAAGACGCAAGGCGATTGGAGAAGAGGTAGCCAGGCTCTTAGCAGCTGGTTTTATTGTTGAAGTTTTTCACCCTGAGTGGCTTGCCAATCCGGTGCTAGTCCTTAAGAAAAACGGCACCTGGCGCATGTGTGTGGATTACACAGATCTTAATAAGGCTTGTCCAGTAGATCCTTTTGCCATCCCCCGTATTGATCAAATCATTGATGCTACGACGGGTTGTGAGCGTTTAAGTTTTTTGGATGCATATTCTGGCTATCATCAGATCAAAATGGCAGTTAAGGACCAGGAGAAGACGGCATTCATAACTCCCTTTGGAGCCTTCTGCTATGTGTCTATGCCCTTTGGGATCAAAAGTGCCCAGGCAACTTATCAACGGTGTGTACAAAATTGTCTTCACAAGCAGATTGGCCGTAATGTACATGCTTACGTGGATGATATCATGGTTAAGTCCGGGGAGAAGGAGACTCTGGTTGACGATTTGAAGGAAACCTTTGATAACCTAAGGACGTACAAGATGATGCTTAATCCAGACAAATGTGTCTTTGGTGTACCGGCGGGCAAGTTATTGGGTTTTCTGGTGTCCAACAGGGGAATTGAGGCTAATCCGGAGAAGATCACAGCCATCACCTCCCTAGTTAAACCGAAGTGTATCAATGATGTTCAACGCCTGGTAGGCCGGATTCCCGCGTTAAGCCGGTTTATCAGCCGCCTTGGTGAGAAGGCAATCCCTTTGTATCAGATGTTAAAGAAGACGGATCAGTTCGTCTGGAGTTCTGCTGCTGATGAAGCATTTGAGGACTTAAAGCGGCAATTGGCCAATCCGCCTGTGCTCGCCGCTCCCATTGACAAGGAGCCATTACTGCTATATGTTGCTGCTAATGCTCGTGCGGTCAATGTGGCTATTGTGGTGGAGCGAAAGGAGGCAGGTAAGGAGCATCCGGTTCAACGTCCGGTCTATTATATCAGCGAGGTACTCATTGAGTCCAAGCAAAGGTATCCGCATTGGCAGAAGCTGGTGTACGGAGTTTTTATGGCAAGCCGGAAGCTTAAGCAATACTTCCAAGGGCACCCAATTACGGTGGTCAGTTCTGCTCCTTTGGGGGATATCATCCAGAACCGGGAAGCGACTGGTCGGATTGCCAAGTGGGCTATAGAGCTTGGGCCGCACGGATTGAAGTATGTGCCTCGGACAGCGGTGAAGTCTCAAGCACTGGTTGATTTCATCAATGATTGGACGGAAATGCAAGCACCTGAGGAAAAGCCGGATCACACATATTGGACCATCCATTTTGATGGATCCAGGCAATTAGAAGGCTCGGGGGCTGGAGTCGTATTAACTTCCACACGAGGTGATAAGTTTTGTTACGTTCTCCGCTTAATGTTTCCTTGTACTAACAATGCAGCTGAGTATGAAGCCTTGCTCCATGGTCTCCGGATGGCTAAGGAGATGAACCTAAGTCGAGTTAAGTGCTTCGGTGACTCGGACCTCGTGGCTCAACAAGTGTCTGGCACTTGGGACTCCAAGGACCCACTCATGGCAGCATATCGTCGTGAGGTGGATATTGTTGCAGGTCATTTTAAAGGATATCAGGTGGACCACATGGACCGACGGAAGAATGAAGCGGCGGACGCTTTAAGCCGGCTGGGCTCTCAGCGCAAACCGGTCCCGCCCAATGTTTTTCTGGATGTGCTGCACAACCCGTCGGTCAAGCTCCCTGGTGAAGCGGATTTGGCTATTCCTGATCTGGAGGCTCAATTGGTGGCAGCTCTTCATGTCATTTCGGATTGGACGCTTCCTTACCTGGCATACATGAACCGGGGCGAGTTACCAGAGGATGATATTCTGGCCCGACAGATCGTCCGGCGGTCCAAGTCCATGACTATTGTCAATGGCGAGTTGCTTCATTGCAGTATATCAGGGGCGTTTCAACGCTGTGTGTCTCCTGAAGAAGGCTGTGAAATTTTTCGTGAGATCCACGAAGGAGATTGTGGTCACCATGCCGGTTCAAAATCTTTGGTAGCTAAAGCGTTTCGCCATGGCTTCTATTGGTTAACTGCTCATGCTGATGCGGAGGATCTGGTCAGACGATGTGACGGTTGCCAAAAGTTTTCAAGACGTGCTCATGTGCCAGCTCAAGAATTGAGAATGATTCCAATTACTTGGCCGTTTCCGACTTGGGGGCTGGATATGGTTGGGCCTTTCAAAAGGTCCAAAGATAAGAAGACCCACCTCCTGGTGGCGGTTGACAAGTTCACAAAGTGGGTGGCGGCAGAACCGGTTAGCAAGTGTGATGCGGCCACGGCGGTTCAATTTATCAAAAAGGTGATTTTCCGGTTTGGCTTTCCACACAGTATCATCACAGATAATGGTACCAATTTGTCCAAGGGTGCCATGAAGGAGTTCTGCGAACGGGAGCACATCCGGCTTGACGTTTCATCAGTGGCACACCCACAGTCCAATGGTCAAGCAGAAAGGGCTAATAAAGAGATCTTGAGAGGCATCAAGCCCCGGCTCATGGTTCCTTTGCAGAGAATGCTGGGTTGCTGGGTAGAAGAATTACCATCTGTGTTATGGAGCATCAATACCACACCCAACAGATCAACAGGATACACACCGTTCTTCATGGTTTACGGAGCGGAGGCGGTTCTCCCCAGTGATATCCGTCATGATTCACCTCGTGTGACGGCTTATGTTGAAGCGGACAATGAGACAACACGGCAAGATGCTTTGGACCGGTTGGATGAAGAGCGTGACATAGCAGCCGCCCGATCGGCGATTTACCAACAGGATCTTCCTCGTTATCACAGTCGCCGAGTCAGAACCAGAACCTTTCAGGAAGGAGATTTGGTGCTTCGGCTCATCCAAGATCAGACTGATATGCATAAGCTATCCCCACCTTGGGAGGGGCCTTTCGTGGTTAGCAAGAATCTGCAGAACGGGTCATACTATCTGATCGATATTCGAGAGCATAAAGACTCACGTACATCAGAGGAGGAGACCAACAGGCCGTGGAACATAGCTCATCTTCGGCCTTACTATACCTGAGCCATTGGCTCTACTTATGTACATATTACGACGATGTATTATGATTAAATATAATAAATCGGAACCTTAGCTAAAGCGGGGTATCTGTTCTTTTACATCATGTGTGGTTACACAGAGTTGTTCTAAAGCGGCCTCCGGTTTACCCCTTGAGTTAGCTTTTCAAAAGCATCATGTTATATCACTTGGGGGCTTGGTCGTGTCCGAACCAATGCAATACCTCTTGATAGGCGAGAGCCACCAGATCACTTGAGGACTTGGTCACGTCTGAACCAGTCATGCCTCTTGATCGGCCTAAGGCCACAGAATCACTTGGGGGCTTGGTCGAACCCGAACCATTGCCATGCCACTTGATCGGCATAAATGCCACGGTTTCATTTGGGGACCTGGCTGACTTGAACCATAGCTACACCTATCAGGAGCTTGGTCGTGTTCGACCATGGTAACGCCATCTGATCAGCTCAAATAAGCCTCTTTTTGCAAACGGTTTTGTCATTGCCTTTGCTTTACACTTTTCTTTGAAAGACATTTCTTTCTTTTTATTGCGTTTTTTAAACCGACAAAATTTTAAACCGGTTCACACTATCTATTGACGGTACATGGTCCATTTTAATCCGGAGACTATTTGCTCGGTTTGATTTTTTGTTAACATCCTATCACGGAGTAACACGGTGTTTATTATAACCCGGCACGGTTTACATGGTAAACCGGCATCATATATATACAGGAGCTGCTATCTCCTCCAACAGTGTGGGTTTATAAAACTCCACTTCAAGATTGGCCACGCCAACTTCACGTCCAATGATGGCAGGTATTATGTATCTCAAAATTTGGTCATATACTTAAAAAAATTTCGGATGTTTTGATGTATGCAGACATCATATTCCGCCTGACGATACAACCGTGGTGGCACTTTAAGATTTTTATTGCAGAAAGTACTTTGGAAAGTTCATCACCCAAAGGAAGAGCAAGTTGCAGTAATTATGCACGAAGGCATATCAGCATCAAAAGTATCAGCTAGCCTATTACAAGGCAACACGGTGCCCACAATAAGATCATTGTTTTTCGCAAGGGAGAAGCAGTTTTAAACCGGCTTCCGGTTCAAGCTTGGTCACCAGCCCGGCCTGATGGTTGTGGGTCATCCCGCGCCGCTTCAGCTTCAGTTTCTCTACCCAGCGGCTGGAAATCAACAGTTGTCCAGTCGATTCCCATTAATGCTTGAAAGACAGCTTCATCATAGATCAGCAACGACGGGTCAATATCGGGAGCATAAGTATGCTTACGGATTGGAGGGATAAGATTTTCCGCTTCATGAATTGGTGCAGCTACTCGCTTGTTTTGATTGTCATATTGGGCTTGATAATGAGACAAGTCTGCTTCTTCAGCCAATTAACAAGCTAGCGGACGCACCTCCCGGTTTATTGCTCGCAGATCCGCTTCACTAAACTCTGACCCGTCTTCCTTCAAGCTGGGATAGCCCTGAGCCGCTTCAATAGGGTCAAAATCCGGCACCCAAGCTTTTGCCCGGATTAAGGCATTGATCGCACCGGTTTGAGCAGCAGATTTCTTCAGCTCTTCAACCCGGGCAGGAAGCACCGACAGTTTCATCAGAGTGTCCTGAATCAAAGTGGGCACCGGCTTGTTGTGGGATGCAGTACAGATGATTCATTGTGCACCAGTGTATAGTTGTTCGATCAACGTGTAGGCGGCTTTCAGTTTCTTCCGCACATCTGACCCCAAGTGACCAATGCGTGTCCCTGAAATATCACCAAAGGTTAACAAACCGGTATCTCTATAAGACGGCAGAATCAATTCAGAAGTCAAACCGGCTTACCAAAGATAGCAGTGGTCATGGCATGCACGTGCTGCTTTATGCTGGTCAGTTCATCCGCCACCGGTTTTAGTGTAGCCTCGGCATCTTCTGCTCGTTTGATTAAAGCGGATTTTTCAGTGGCCCAATCTGCCCGCTTCTTCTTGAAGCTCTCCTTAAGTTGTTCCATGGCGCTTAAAGTGCTGGTTAATTCCTCTTTTGCTTTGGAGGTTTCAGCTTGTTGGGATTTCAGATTTTCTTGGAGATCGGCGACTTGGCTTTCTTTCGTCTTCAGCTCAGCCTGCATGCAGACAGTTATATGATTCAGCAAAACGGTACAAGGATTGAAGTACCAACCACATAACAAGTTATGCACTTGGCACTTGGGGGCTAATGCATATTCGATCTTCATCTTTCAATTGCTTACAAAGTCCCAAGATCAATACAAGTATTCAACTTGGCACTTGGGGGCTAATGGCTATTTGCTCGTATATATTCTGATGCGGCGATCTCAATTACTTAAAGTCCTGGTTTAACTACGCTAAGTTGAACCGGCCCTTGGGGACTACATCAGCGAATTTCAAAGCATTAAGATTTATATTAGTAAGTCCCGGTTTGAAAGAAGATTACAAACCGGCCCTCGGGGGCTAGGAGCGTCAACAAGAATTAAAATATACAAGCAGGAAAGAGCATATGGAAGTTACCTCATATTTATCTTTCATCATGTTAACCAGACTGGCTTCATAGTCACAACTGGTATACAACCGATTCAGGTAGCCGGAATGGATATCTTGGGCGTTCAGAGCAGTGTAAGTCGCCAGATCAGCATTCCACTTGCCTTTGCCAAAGGCAGCAAATTCTTCCTTGGCAGTATGTTTGGACAAAGCGACAGGATTGCTTGGTTCTGTATGGCCAATGCCAGTAATGACAACCTCATCATCCTTGGCATCGCCGGTTTCCACTGGGGCTGTTGGCTTGTCAGTAGGCTTTGTTGGACCTGTGGATTTCTCAATCCGGATGGAGCTTGTGGGCTGATTGACAGGACTTGAGGTATCAATAGGTCTCTCTTCAGCAATAAGATCGTCGTCTTGCTGCGGTGGATCATTGGGTATATCCTCAGGAATAGCCGCCTCAAGATCTGGTGTTTTGCCCGGTTCAAGGACGGCATCCTCTTCGGCCGCTTTGTCCAGGCGAGCCTTCTTGCTTGGCCTAGGCTTGGCCCTGAAAGGAATAACAAAATCAAATACAGCATGTGTTCCAAGGTGATGTACTGCAAATATTATGATAAGTATAGCTTACCCAAGCACCGTTTTGAGTGGTGGCAGCTGAGTAGCCGATGACTCGCCAGAGGATGAGTGGGAAGTAACCTGGTAATCGGAGTCAGATGGATTAAGAGGTTGAAGAAAGCAGCCCGCTTTAGGACAAGCACTGACAAGCAAATTAGAGACCTCTGAACGGCGTTTCCGAACCGGACTGTTCGGTAAACCGGCGGAGGTAACTACCTGGCCGCTGTGCCGGGTTGTGCGATGAGCTTCGTGCTGTTGGGTCTTCATAAGAAATTTGGGATCCAAATAAGCAAGAGGATGAGAAAATTTAACTTCCCGGTTTGCCTGACGGATTTTTAGTGAAGGCAAAGGTTCTGAATCGGAAGAGAGAATAATTACCTCTGCAGCATCAGCATGGCTGGCTTCGGCATCATCCTGACAAATATCATCATCAATAAGACGCATGAAAAATAAGCCAAGTGAGTCAAGCCCTACCTCAAGGTCCAGATTATCCACATCATCATCATGGGCTGGATTAGAGGATGTAGTGGTTCTTTTCCTGTGGGCTTTAGTCTTTTGTCGGGTTGCTCTTTCCGGTTTGTCTGGTTTTTCTGGTTTCTCCTGCGGCAGTTTCTTGCTCCAAAACGGATCATTGCCCTAGTTACACAGACACTGATATTAAACAATGACCAGATATATCAATAACAGATTCAGCAAAAAGAAAAATCAAACTCTTACAGCTGAAGGTTTGTTGGTGGCACAGAAGGGAAGCAGGCCGGTTTTAGCACAGATGTGTTCCGGTTCATTCAGCATCTTATTCACAGCCTCTGTGATTTCTTCATCAGTGAGCTGGATGTTGGCATGTCGCAGTGGGTCATCAACACTGCCAGTATACTCGCACATCAAACCGGAGCGCTGACTAAGGGGTAGTATGCTCCATGATATCCAACAGCGAGCGAGATCAACCCCTGTTAAACCGTTGGCCATAAAGGCTCTGAGCTTGGACAGTTGAGGAGCGTATTTGCTTCTCTCTTTGGCAGTCAACCTTTGCGGAAAGGGGTGTGTATTGCTAAGCCGCTCCGGACGAAAGCCAGGCAAAGGATTTTCACCAGCAGGGGAGGTGTCTTTGCAATAGAACCATGTTTGATTCCACTCTTTGGGGTGGCTATGCAGCTTGGCATGAGGGTATGTGACCTCTTTCCTTTTCTGAATCGCCACACCGCCCAATTCTGTATTGGAACCATCAGAAAACTCAGTACGGTGGTTTAGATGGAAACAGTCTCTGAACAACTCCACTGTGGGCTCCTCTTGAAAGAACGCCTCACAGAGCACTTGGAAGTGACACATGTTGGTAACAGAGTTGGGACCAATGTCTTGTGGGTGGAGTTGAAAATCGGCTAAAACGTCCCGGTAAAATTTAGAACCGAGCAGCTTAAAGCCCCGGGCTAAGTGATCTACGAAAGCGACGACCTCTCCTTCTTGAGGTGTGGGAGGGCATTCTTTGCCAGGAGCCCTCCAATGGATGGTATCTTTGCTGCCTAAGGCGCCGATCAGGACTAAATCATCTAGTTGAGCCTCTGTGACGCGAGAAGGAACCCAGTTGCACTCATATACTTGCTTGGCCATGATGAAATCTACAAGGTAGATGATCCCGGTTCAAAAATGCATTGATTAAGGTACATTGGTATGTGCAATGTTAAACCGGAGACAGATCTATCTAAACCAGAGTTTTATGAAGCAACAACATCTGGCGGTTCAACAAGGGGACTAATGGTATATACCGGTTTGGCAATTTTTTCTACAAAGTTAAACCGCCTGGTCTAAACATTGAAGCAGATGAGTAAGTTTACAGAAACAGATTTCATAAGACTTCTCTACAGCGACGGATCTGAAGCAAGTTTAGAAAATAAGGAAAATATTCAAGGTTCAAAAAAGAACAGTACTGAATCAATGGGCAGAGATACATATAGATCTATGGTCTTGAGGCATGAAACTGAAGGCGGATGCTAAAAGCTACCGCTACACAGAGTAAGGATTCACAGATGCATCTAGGAGTTATCGTATGAACACGAAACAGGCGATGAACACTAGAAGTACATGAAACCCTAGAGCAGATCTGTGTTGAAAAGAACAGAAGACTTACTGGAGATGAGAAAGACGCGGAAGGTTGCCGCGGTGCTCCGGTGCGCCCAGGTTGATACAACGGCCAAGGTTGATGCAGAGGTTGACGGTGGCGGCGGAGCTCCGAAGCTGGGCGACGCGAGGAAGACGAAGTACAAGGGCACGGAGGGGAAAAAGAAATGACCCTTCGGTCCTATTTATAAGGCAAGGGATAGGAGTCAGGCGCGAAAATCAAGGGATCGTGGGTTTGGAAACGAAGATGTCGCCTTAATTGTCGCAGACCTATTAAGGTCCTTTATAATAGGTGACGTCACGCCGGTTTACAACGACCAGAGAAGATGGCGTCACGGCGGTTCAACAAACTACAAGAAGATATTGAAGATGAAGATTTTTGCTAAAGGATTGACATGAACATGTTCAAATCAATCTGGGGCCTAATGTTGGGGATATCACTACTGGGCGTAAACCGGCCTATCTGGGCCGGGTTAACTTCGTCAGTAGTTTAGTATGTTAAAGCCCAAGAAGGCAGATGAGGGTTCAAGGCCCATAGTCGGTTCAAGGCCTGTAACCATAAACCGGCGTTGGTATTTAACTTGTATTGTAAGTTAGTAATAAGTAGAGACCAAACCGGACACATCTATGAGACGGTATTGGGACTCTGTGAACCGACGAGCGTCACCCATGTATATAAGGGGACGACCTGGCGGCGGTTCAGGGACAACAGACAACAACTCGAGACATAGGCAAAGCTTGTTTGCTCCCTGGTAATCGAAACCCCATCAATTCCATCACAACTAGACGTAGGCTTTTACCTTCATCGAAGGGGCCGAACTAGTATAAACTCTCTTGCGTCCCCGTGTCCGCTTTAACCCCTTCAAGCTAACCCGTCGTGATGGCTCCACGACTAAGTCCTTTCTCTAGGACATCTGCCGTGACAAAACCACGACAAGGGTTGAAGATGAACTAGTTCTTGCTGCATGTATGGCGTCGGGATTCCGACGAACTGGTGCGGGAAATGCCCCTGGTATACCTGCATCTTCGGTTGCTGTACTGGTGGTTGCTGCACCGGCGTGTATGAGGCCGACGGTGCGCAGGATGGCGGGGCTTGAATCGGCTGGTAGACCCCGGAGCAAAGCCAGGTGCACCTCCTGCCGGAGAAGCCATGTGAGCAGCCGGCGGCTGGGCGGGGCGCGGAGAAGGTTGATCCTGATTCCGGTGGTACCCCCGGGCGGAGCGGAGGGATCACATCGCGACATCTCTGGAGACCGAACGACGGCCGTGTACGATCGAGTGAGATTAGGGTTTCTTGCTGGCTGCACCCGTTCCCACAAGTGGCCTAGCCAACGCCCCAGATTGACCATCCGAAGTGGACGCCCAGGATGCATCAGATCATGGGCCAGGCTTGGAGCTGTCGAAGAAACCGGATCGAAGATTTGAACGAGGGCTGACGCAGCGGGTTGCACGACCAGGCCCAATGTCAGCGGCGCAGCCCTGGACTCGGACGAGGCCGCCCCGTTACCGAGACACCGCAGTGGAAGAAGATCACTGAGTGTCCTTGGTGGTGATCGCCGAGGTGGCGGGATGGGTCCGACCCATGGCCTGACTAGAGCCCTAGCCAAGCCACGAACCCCGCGGACACCACGAGCTGCCGGAGAACGGGACCTACGATCCATCACATTTGGTGTCGTCTTGTCCACGTCCAGAACGGATGCGACAACGCCCTCCGCCGAGTCCTCCTTCAGCGCTGAAAACACCTCATCTGCATGTTGACATGGCGGTCTCTCCCACACCCTAGACGCCGGCGTTGGGTATCCTATGTCCGCCCAGAACTCATCAGCCAGCTCCGCGTCGGTCTTCCTCCGGCGTATCATGCCAGACTGCTTGGGTTGGACGTTGAGAGACTGGTCTTCGGCCACTGGCTCAGACTCCTCATCCGTTTCTGCCAGGCAGGAGAAACGAGATCTCGAGCCCCCGGATGGCGGTGCCGGCAACCAGCATGGAGCCAGAGTGAGGCGTCGCTTAGAAGCGATCCGCATTACGCGGAGCCAGAGTGAGGCGTCTATCTCACCAGTAGGTAGTGAGGGCATCTCTACTTGATTCCCTAACAAACTACTATAAAGAAGTTACACTTTAAACTACACGTAGCCCAAGTCCTAAATCGGTTAGAGGAATTCATCAAAAATTTAGCCCATGGCACTTAAAATACCGTTCCCTTGCTCGACGGAGTAAGGGGTTGTTTGGTTTTCAGCCATATATTGCCACACTTTACCACACTTCACCTTAGGCAAGTTTGATCAAGTTAGGTGTGTGTTTGGTTCTAGCCACACATAAGGCAAGGATTTTTTAATAATAGTGAACCCCACATGTCATAGACACAAAAAAGTGTGGCAAGATTCCCTTAGGCAAGACAAAGTGTGGCTAACAATTTGAGCAACTCAAGTTAGGAAAGTGTGGCAAAAATAATGTGGTAACATAAGGCAAACATAGTCACAATCCAAACAGCCCCTAACTTCCCCCCACCTCTTTCTCCCTCCCGCGACGCCCCATAGTTCCCATCGCCGGCTCCCCCCCCCCCCGCCACCTGAAGGAAATATGCCCTAGAGGCAATAATAAAGTTATTATTTATTTCCTTATTTCATGATAAATGTTTATTATTCATGCTAGAATTGTATTAACCGGAAACATAATACATGTGTGAATACATAGACAAACAAAGTGTCACTAGTATGCCTCTACTTGACTAGCTCGTTGATCAAAGATGGTTAAGTTTCCTAACCATATACATGAGTTGTCATTTGATTAACGGGATCACATCATTAGGAGAATGATGTGATTGACTTGACCCATTCCGTTAGCTTAGCACTTGATCGTTTAGTTTGTTGCTATTGCTTTCTTCATGACTTATACATGTTCCTATGACTATGAGATTATGCAACTCCCGTTTACCGGAGGAACACTTTGTGTGCCACCAAATGTCACAACGTAACTGGGTGATTATAAAGCTGCTCTACAGGTGTCTCCAAAGGTATTTGTTGGGTTGGCGTATTTCGAGATTAGGATTTGTCACTCCGATTTTCGGAGAGGTATCTCTGGGCCCACTCGGTAATGCACATCACTATAAGCCTTGCAAGCATTGCAACTAATGAGTTAGTTGCGGGATGATGTATTACGAAACGAGTAAAGAGACTTGCCGGGAACGAGATTGAACTAGGTATTGAGATACCGATGATCGAATCTCGGGCAAGTAACATACCGATGACAAAGGGAACAACGTATGTTGTTATGCGGTCTGACCGATAAAGATCTTCGTAGAATATGTAGGAGCCAATATGGGCATCCAGGTCCCGCTATTGGTTATTGACCAGAGAGGTGTCTCGGTCATGTCTACATAGTTCTCGAACCCGTAGGGTCCGCACGCTTAATGTTCGTTGACGATATAGTACTATATGAGTTACGTATGTTGATGACCAAATGTTGTTCGGAGTCCGGGATGAGATCACGGACATGACGAGGAACTCCGGAATGGTCCGGAGATAAAGTTTGATATATGGGATAGTAGTGTTTGATCTCCGGAAGGGTTCCGGAATTCACCGGAAGGGGTTCCGGATGTTTCCCGAAATGTTTGGGCACGAGAACACTTTATCTGGGCCAAAGGGGAAAGCCCACGAGGCTTTTGGAAAGTGCAAAAGGAAGTTTTGCGGAGACCATAGGCTAGATGCCAGGAACCCTGGCGTCTAGGGGGTAGACGCTGGGAACCCTGGCGTCTAGCCCTGGAGTCCGAGAAGGACTCTTGCCTTTCGAGTGAAACCGACTTTGAGGAGGCTTTTACTCCAAGTTTCGACCCCATGGCTCAACATATAAATAGAGGGGTAGGGCTAGCACCAAAGACACATCAAGAAACACCAAGCCGTGTGCCGGCAACCCTGTCCCCTCTAGTTTATCCTCCGTCATAGTTTTCGTAGTGCTTAGGCGAAGCCCTGCGGAGATTGTTCTTCACCAACACCGTCACCACGCCGTCGTGCTGCTGGAACTCATCTACTACTTCGCCCCTCTTGCTGGATCGAGAAGGTGAGGACGTTACCGAGCCGAATGTGTGCAGAACTCGGAGGTGCCGTGCTTTTGGTACTTTGATCGGTTGGACATGAAGACGTACGACTACATCAACCGCGTTGATATAACACTTCCGTGAACGGTCTACGAGGGTACGTAGACAACACTCTCCCCTCTTGTTGCTATGAATCACCATGATCTTGCGTTTGCGTAGGATTTTTTTTGAAATTAATACGTTTCCCAACAGTGGCATCCGAGCCTAGGTTTTATGCATTGATGTTGTGCACGAGTAGAACACAAGTGAGTTGTGGGCGATATAAGTCATACTGCTTACCAACATGTCATACTTTGGTTCGGCGGTATTGTTGGATGAAGCGGCCCGGACCGACATTACGCGTACGCTTACGCGAGACTGGTTCTACCTACGTGCTTTGCACACAGGTGGCTGGCGGGTGTCAGTTTCTCCAACTTTAGTTGAACCAAGTGTGGCTACGCCCGGTCCTTGCGAAGGTTAAAACAGCACCAACTTGACAAACTATCGTTGTGGTTTTGATGCGTAGGTAAGAACGGTTCTTGCTTAAGCCCGTAGCAGCCACGTAAAACTTGCAACAACAAAGTAGAGGACGTCTAACTTGTTTTTGCAGGGCATGTTGTGATGTGATATGGTCAAGACATGATGCTAAATTTTATTGTATGAGATGATCATGTTTTGTAACCGAGTTATCGGCAACTGGCAGGAGCCATATGGTTGTCGCTTTATTGTATGCAATGCAATTGCGCTGTAATGCTTTACTTTATCACTAAGCAGTGGCGATAGTCGTGGAAGCATAAGATTGGCGAGACAACAACGATGCTACGATGGAGATCAATGTGTCGCGCCGGTGACGATGGTGATCATGACGGTGCTTCGGAGATGGAGATCACAAGCACAAGATGATGATGGCCATATCATATCACTTATATTGATTGCATGTGATGTTTATCTTTTATGCATCTTATCTTGCTTTGATTGACGGTAGAATTATAAGATGATCTCTCACTAAATTTCAAGATAAAAGTGTTCTCCCTGAGTATGCACCATTGCCGAAGTTCGTCGTGCCCAGACACCACATGATGATCGGGTGTGATAAGCTCTACGTCCGTCTACAACGGGTGCAAGCCAGTTTTTGCACATGCAGAATACTCAGGTTAAACTTGACGAGCCTAGCATATGCAGATATGGCCTCAGAACACTGAGACCGAAAGGTCGAGCGTGAATCATATAGTAGATATGATCAACATATTGATGTTCACCATTTAAAGCTACTCTATTTCACGTGATGATTGGTTATGGTTTAGTTGATTTGGATCACGTGATCACTTAGAAGATTAGAGGGATGTCTTTCTAAGTAGGAGTTCTTAAGTAATATGATTAATTGAACTTAAATTTATCATGAACTTAGTACCTGATAGTATTTTGCTTGTCTATGTTGATTGTAGATAGATGGCCCATGCTGTTGTTCCGTTGAATTTTGATGCGTTCCTTGAGAAAGCAAAGTTGAAAGATGATGGTAGCAATTACACGGACTGGGTCCGTAACTTGAGGATTATCCTCATTGCTGCACAGAAGAATTACGTCTTGGAAGCACCGCTAAGTGCCAAGCTTGCTGCAGGAGCAACACCAGATGTTATGAACATCTGGCAGAGCAAAGCTGATGACTACTCGATAGTTCAGTGAGCCATGCTTTACGGCTTAGAACTAGGTCTTCAATGACGTTTTGAACGTCATGGAGCATATGAGATGTTTCAGGAGTTGAAGTTAATATTTCAAGCAAATGCCCGGATTGAGAGATATGAAGTCTCCAGTAAGTTCTATAGCTGCAAGATGGAGGAGAATAGTTCTGTCAGTGAACATATACTCAAAATGTCTAGGTATCATAATCACTTGACTCAACTGGGAGTTAATCTTCCTGTTGATAGTGTCATTGACAGAGTTCTTCAATCACTGCCACCAAGCTACAAGAGCTTCATGATGAAATATAACATGCAAGGGATGGATAAGACGATTCCCGAGCTCTTCACAATGCTAAAGGCTGCGGAGGTAGAAATCAAGAAGGAGCATCAAGTGTTGATGGTCAATAAGACCGCCATTTTCAAGAAAAAGGGCAAAGGGAAGAAGAAGGGGAACTTCAAGAAGAACAGCAAACAAGTTGCTGCTCAGGAGAAGAAACCCAAATTTGGACCTAAGCCTGAAACTGAGTGCTTCTACTACAAGCAGACTGGACACTGGAAGCGGAACTGCCCCAAGTATTTGGCGGATAAGAAGGATGGCAACGTGAACAAAGGTATATGTGATATACATGTTATTCATGTGTACCTTACTAGAGCTCGCAGTAGCACCTGGGTATTTGATACTGGTTCTGTTGCTAATATTTGCAACTCGAAACAGGGACTACGGATTAAGCGAACACTAGCAAAGGACGAGGTGACGATGCGCGTGGGAAATGGTTCCAAAGTCGATGTGATCGCGGTCGGCACGCTACCTCTACATCTACCTTCGGGATTAGTTTTAGACCTAAATAATTGTTATTTGGTGCCAGCGTTGAGCATGAACATTATATCTGGATCTTGTTTGATGCGACACGGTTATTCATTTAAATCAGAGAATAATGGTTGTTCTATTTATATGAGTAATATCTTCTATGGTCATGCACCCTTGAAGAGTGGTCTATTTTTGATGAATCTCGATAGTAGTGATACACATATTCATAATGTTGAAGCCAAAAGATGCAGAGTTGATAATGATAGTGCAACTTATTTGTGGCACTGCCGTTTAGGTCATATCGGTGTAAAGCGCATGAAGAAACTCCATACTGATGGACTTTTGGAATCACTTGATTATGAATCACTTGGTACTTGCGAACCGTGCCTCATGGGAAAGATGACCAAAACGCCGTTCTCCGGTACTATGGAGAGAGCAACGGATTTGTTGGAAATCATACATATAGATGTATGTGGTCCGATGAATGTTGAGGCTCGTGGCGGATATCGTTATTTTCTCACCTCCACAGATGATTTAAGCAGATATGGGTATATCTACTTAATGAAACATAAATCTGAAACATTTGAAAAGTTCAAAGAATTTCAGAGTGAAGTTGAAAATCATCATAACAAGAAAATAAAATTTCTACGATCTGATCGTGGAGGAGAATATTTGAGTTACGAGTTTGGTCTACATTTGAAACAAAGCGGAATAGTTTTGCAACTCACGCCACCCGGAACACCACAGCGTAATGGTGTGTCCGAACTTCGTAATCGTACCTTACTAGATATGGTGCGATCTATGATGTCTCTTACTGATTTACTGCTATCATTTTGGGGTTATGCTTTAGAGACGGCCGCATTCACGTTAAATAGGGCACCATCGAAATCCATTGAGACGACGCCTTATGAACTGTGGTTTGGCAAGAAACCAAAGTTGTCGTTTCTTAAAGTTTGGGGCTGCGATGCTTATGTGAAAAAGCTTCAAGCTCGAACCCAAATCGAAGAATTGTGTCTTCATAGGATACCCAAAGGAGACTGTTGGGTACACCTTCTATCACAGATCTGAAGGCAAGACATTCGTTGCCAAGAATGGATCCTTTCTAGAGAAGGAGTTTCTCTCGAAAGAAGTGAGTGGGAGGAAAGTAGAACTTGATGAGGTAACTGTATCTGCTCCCTTATTGGAAAGTAGTTCATCACAAAAGCCGGTTTCTGTGACACCTACACCAATTAGTGAGGAAGTTAATGATGATGATCATGGAACTTCAGATCAAGTTATTACTGAACCTCGTAGATCAACCAGAGTAAGATCCGCACCAGAGTGGTACGGTAATCCTGTTCTGGAAGTCATGCTACTAGATCATGATGAACCTACGAACTATGAAGAAGCGATGGTGAGCCCAGATTCCGCAAAATGGCTAGAAGCCATTAAATCTGAGATGGGATCCATGTATGAGAACAAAGTGTGGACTTTGGTTGACTTGCCCGTTGATCGGCAAGCAATTGAGAATAAATGGATCTTGAAGAAGAAGACCGACGCTGACGGTAATGTTACTGTCTACAAAGCTCGACTTGATGCAAAAGGTTTTCGACAAGTTCAAGGGATTGACTACGATGAGACCTTCTCACCCGTAGCGATGCTTAAGTCTGTCCGAATCATGTTAGCGATTGCCGCATTTCATGATTATGAAATTTGTCAGATGGATGTCAAAACTGCATTACTGAATGGATTTCTGGAAGAAGAGTTGTATATGATGCAACTGGAAGGTTTTGTCGATCCAAAGGGAGCTAACAAAGTGTGCAAGCTCCAACGATCCATTTATGGACTGGTGCAAGCCTCTCGGAGTTGGAATAAACGCTTTGATAGTGTGATGAAAGCATTTGGTTTTGTACAGACTTTTGGAGAAGCCTGTATTTACAAGAAAGTGAGTGGGAGCTCTGTAGCTTTTCTGATATTATATGTGTATGACATATTACTAATTGGAAATGATATAGAATTTCTGGATAGCATAAAGGGATACTTGAATAAAAGTTTTTCTACGAAAGACCTCGGTGAAGCTGCTTACATATTGGGCATCAAGATCTATAGAGATAGATGAAGACGCTTAATTGGACTTTCACAAAGCACATACCTTGACAAAGTTTTGAGAAGGTTCAAAATGGATCAAGCAAAGAAAGGGTTCTTGCCTGTGTTACAAGGTGTGAAGTTGAGTAAGACTCAATGCCCGACCACTGCAGAAGATAGAGAGAAGATGAAAGATGTTCCCTATTGTTGGGGATATGACTATTTGTGTAAGCCATCCAGGAGAGGCCGGGTTACGCAAATAGAGGTTCATCAGAAGCCCAAGACCAAGGCATGAAGATGGCGGTTCACTAAAAGGCTTAAAGGCCCACAGGCGACTCTGAGGCCCGTAAAGATAAACCGCCATGATGGTATAACTTGTACTGTAAGGTAGAAGTAACTAGTCGCCGAGCCGGACACTGTTTATGAGGCGGCCGGGACTCTGTAGGCCGTAGGGCGTCAACCCGTGTATATAAGGGGACGACCCGCCAGCGGCTTAGGGAGAGAAAACAACTGATCGAGAGACAGGCATAGTGTAACTCGCTCCCTGGTCATCGAAACCTCAAGCAATTCCAACCCAACTAGACGTAGGCCTTCCTTCACCGTAAGGGGCTGAACTAGTATAAACCTCGCGTGTCCTTGTCCCGATTAACCCCTTTAAGCTTCCTAGTTGCGATGGCTCCACGACTAAGTCCTTACAAAAGGACATCTGCCGTGACAATTCCACGACAGTTGGCGCCCACCGTGGGGCCAGCGCACGGTGGATTTGAGTTCTTGAAGGGCTCAAGGGATACGCAGTTGGCCGGATGACCAAGAGTCGTCGCGCCAAGATCTACATCGACGATGAAGGCTGGGGCCCCGACGCCGGCTCAATTGAGTACGGGTACCGGGCCCCCTTTGGTGGAATTCACGTCTTCATCGGTCGGATTGGTGAGCCGGGCCCTGAGCCGGACAGCTGCACCGACCTCGTCGAGATGGCTCAGCGTGTGAAACCCGTCCGAGCTCAACCCATCGTGAAGCGTGCCTTTGTGGGTTGCATCCACGGAGGTGAACTTTCTGAAGGATCTGAAGGTGATGGTGAGCCGGCCATCCTCTCTGACGGTGATTCGTCCGCCGGCTCAACAGATTCGTTGTATCAAGTTCAACATGGTGTGCTTGGGGGCTGTTCCGATGGCAGCACTATTCCGGACCCCTCAGAGTCGCCAAACTGGGCAGGAGTCTTCATGGCTGCTACTCAACCCGGCCAAAATTCTACGGCCTCAGCGGCGATAACGTCTGGGTTAGGAGCAGCCGGGGCAGGAGGCCCTATGCGCTCACCGGCTCAGGTGCTGATGGATCTCATGGATAAACTTATGGCCTTGGTAACTGCTACAGTCGTCCCTGTGAACCAATTTGAGCATGAGGCAGAGGTGGCACAGGTTCGCGATGATATCGCCCGGGCCAAAGAAACCTTAGCAGCTGAAGATACTAGATTAGCCATAGAGCGGGCGGCTTTGGACGTACGGGCGCAGCAACTTCAGGCAGAGGCCTTACAACTCACGTTGAGCTTGAACGCATCTAATGAGGTAATGAGGAGGAGACATCAGAAAACTCAGTCCCGTTTAACTCAGATTTATGATCCTCGGAATCTCTTTGCTACACCCGAGGCCGGCCCAAGTAACCCGCTAGGTGCAAATCAGTTTATGACATCCGGAGCGGGAGGCCCAGTCCAGCCTCCGGTGACGGCGCCTCTTCACGGCAATATGGCACCGCCCCGTTACATACCAATACCACAGGGTCACTTCTCCAACCCCATGGAGAACTTAATCGCAGCATCAGCATGTTTGGCGGCTCTCCCAGTAGATGGTGATGATCCGACAACGGTGGAAACCCGGAGGATGAGGGAACTTGTCCAAACAGCCCTAGCTTAGCAAGAAACCTACTCCTACAGCCGGGACAGGATTCACTAAACCCCTCCGCCCTGGCTAGCTCTGCCTCGTCAAAACCGGAGCCCAAGTTACAGTAGACACATGGAGTCAGAGGCCTTGTCAAGTAGCGCTCAGCGCCGGAATCAGCTCGGCGGGTATAACCCGGTTCAGGATCGGATACGTCAGGAGGACGAGCGGGCGGCTCAGCTAGCGGCTCAGCTAGCAGCCCAACAGGACTCACCGTCTTACCCGACGACTTCCATTGAGGCGGGTGTTGCTACTAGAACCGGAGGAGTTCCTTGTCTGGTGCCGGCTCTACGAAATGTACGTCTGCCCAAGGATTTCAAGGGACCTCGAAAGGTGCCGAATTATACGGCCGATTTACAGCCTGGGGCGTGGATTGAAAGTTACGAGATGGACATGGAGCTGCTGGAGGTTAGTGATGAAGCGATGGCTAAATTCTTCACCATGATGTTGGACGGAACGGCCCGTTCTTGGTTAAAGGGTTTGCCACCCAATTCCATTGGTTCATGGGCGGAGCTAAAGGCCCGTTTCATCCAGAACTTCAAGGACACTTGCAAGCAGTCTATGTCGATTGTGGACCTGACAAATTGTAAACAGGAGGAAGGTGAATCTACGACTCATTGGGTGTGCCGGGTCAAAGATATAATACATTCGTCTGACAAGATGGATGCCGGCTCAGCAGTTCTCATGCTGGAGAAGAATTGCCGCTTTGAGCCTCTGAGACAAAAACTGGGGCGCCTTAAGCGTGATTGCAACGATATGGGGACGCTGATGGCGGCTTTAGTCAAGTATGCCGATTCTGATAGTACCAAGGATCCCGCGTCTGATGAGGAAAAGACAGGGAAGGGAAAGAAGAACGGTAATGGAAAGGGTCAGCAGCATAACCCAGTGAGTCAAGGAGGCAATAAGCGTAAGGCGGACGGTAACCCAGAATTTGTGGCCAATGCACAGGGTAACAATCAGAAGCGCAAAGGAAAGCCACCCCCTCGGTTTGGTGGGTCAGGTCCGTCTCTTGAGCAACTACTCAATGAGCCCTGCCCGAAACACGACACTCGGGAACGACCAGCGACTCATTTATGGAAGGATTGCGCAATCATGAAGGCTTTCAAGAATTCTAATACGTTTGATGGCAATCAAGGCCCAGGCGGCGGCTCAGGAGCTGGCGGCTTTCATGGCCCGGGCGGCGGTTCAAGATCCGGTTTTCAGGGAAGCCGGGGTGGTTATAATCAACAACAGACTAGTCAAGGAGGTCAGCAGCAGCAGCAGTCGGGTTATCAGAGCCATCCAAAACAGCTAAACAGTGGGCAGTATCACGTGTTCACCACAAGTTTGTGTAAACGTGATCATAAAGTTCATAGGAGGGCGGTGAATTCTGTTGAGCCGGCAGTCCCTCGTTACTTGAGGTGGTCGGAATAGCCTATTGTCTGGAGCAGGGAGGATCACCCTCCCCGGGTTGATAATCCGGGTCAACTGGCCCTGGTAGTGGCACCACAGGTTGGTGGTTATAAATTTACTAAGGTTCTCATGGATGGAGGTAGCAGCATCAACATCCTCTATTATGAGACCTTTCGGCGCATGGGCTTAACTGACAAGAATTTAAAGACTTCCAACACCGTCTTCCATGGAGTGGTGCCTGGTAAGTCGGCGTATCCTGTGGGTAAGATTGAGCTAGAGCTGGCCTTTGGAGACGAGCATGATTCTAGGGCGGAAAAGTTAACTTTTGAAGTGGTAAAAATCAAGAGTCCATATCACGCTTTGTTCGGGCGGCCGGCTTATGCCAAGTTCATGGCGCGGCCGTGTTATGTTTATTTACAGCTCAAGATGCCGGGTTACAAGGGTACCATCACTGTGCATGGAAGCCGAAAGGTGGCCCTAGAATGCGAAGAAGGCGATGCGGCTTATGCCGAGTCTGTCTGTGTAGCAGAGGAGCTCAAATTTTATCAAGATAACGTTGACCCGGCGGATATGACCTCTCTCAAGAAGCCGACTACGGAGCATGACCCGGCCATGAAGTTTAAATCGGCTGCAGAGACTAAGCTTGTTGATTTTACTCCGGGCGATTCTCTAAGCAATTCAGCATCAGTGCCAACTTGGATCCTAAATAGGAAAGCGCGCTCATCGAGTTCATCTTTGAGAACCGGGACATCTTTGCATGGAAGCCTTCTGACATGCCGGGTGTACCGAGAGGACTCGCTGAGCACACTCTTAATATTGATCCAAAGTATAAGCCGGTCAGGCAGTTTCTGCGGCGATTCAATGAGGAACGATGAAAAGCTATAGGAGAGGAGGTCGCCCGGCTCTTGGCGGCTGGGTTCATTGTCGAAGTTTTTCACCCGGAGTGTTTGGCTAACCCGGTGCTCGTGCTCAAGAAAAACGGCACCTGGCGGATGTGTGTGGATTACACGGACTTAAATAAGGCTTGTCCAGCTGATCCTTTCGCTCTCCCCCATATTGATCAAATCATTGATGCTCCAGGGGGTTGTGCGCGTTTGAGATTTTTGGATGCTTACTCTGGTTATCATCAGATCAAGATGGCAGTTAAGGACCAGGAGAAGACGGCTTTCATCACTCTGTTTGGAGCCTTCTGCTATGTGTCTATGCCTTTTGGGCTCAAGAGTGCCCAGGCGACTTATCAACGGTGTGTACAGAATTGTCTCCACAATCAGATTGGGCGCAATGTTCATGCTTCTGTGGATGACATAGTGGTGAAATCCAGAGAGGCGGAAACCTTGATATCTGATCTCATAGAAACCTTTGACAATCTCCGGGTTTACAAAATGATGCTTAACCCGGAGAAGTGTGTATTTGGTGTGCCTGCAGGCAAGCTTTTGGGATTCTTGGTCTCAAACAGGGGCATCGAGGCTAATCCGGAGAAGATTAAGGCAATCACTTCTTTGGCTAAACCGGCATGTATCCATGATGTTCAGCGACTGGCGGGTCGTGTTGCCGCTTTAAGCCGGTTCATAAGCCGGTTAAGTGAGAAGGCCCTACCGCTGTACCAACTGATGAAGAAGGCAGACACCTTTGTCTGGAGTAACGCTGCTAATACTGCTTTTGAGGATTTGAAGAGGCAGTTATCTGAGCCACCAGTTCTTGCAGCTCCCATTGACAAAGAGCCTTTGCTATTATATGTGGCTGCTAATTCACGAGCCGTCAGTGTGGCAATTGTGGTAGAGCGCAAGGAGGCTGGTAAGGAACATCCGGTTCAACGGCCGATTTATTATGTCAGTGAGGTACTCATCGAGTCAAAAGAAAGATATCCTCATTGGCAGAAACTTGTTTACGGGGTGTTCATGGCAAGCCGGAAGCTGAAGCAATACTTCCAAGGTCACCCTATCACTGTGGTAAGTTCTGCTCCCGTGGGAGACATTATTCAGAACAGAGCAGCTACAGGACGAGTCGCCAAGTGGGCCATCGAGCTCGGGCCTCATAGTCTGAAGTATGTACCACCCACTGCCATTAAGTCTCAAGCTTTGGTGGATTTCATCAATGACTGGACAGAGCTACAGGCACCTGAGGAGAAGCCCGATAACACTTATTGGACTATTCACTTTGATGGGTCCAGACAGTTGGAAGGCTCGGGGGCTGGAGTCGTGTTAACTTCCCCTCGAGGTGACAAATTTTCTTATGTGCTCCGGCTTATGTTTCCTTGTACTAACAATGCAACTGAGTACGAGGCCCTACTCCATGGTCTCCGGATGGCCAAAGAGATGAACTTGAGCCGGGTAAGATGCTTGGGAGACTCAGACCTTGTGGCTCAACAGGTGTCAGGCAAGTGGGACTCTAAAGATCCCCTTATGGCGGCTTACCGTCATGAAGTCGATGCTGTGGCTGGACATTTCAAGGGTTATGTGGTGGAACACATTGATCGAAGGAAGAATGAGGCGGCTGATGCCTTAAGTCGGCTGGGGTCTCAGCGTAAGCCGGTGCCGCCTAACACCTTTCTTGATGTTTTGCATAATCCTTCTGTTAAGTTACCTACAGAGGAAGATCTGGCAATACCAGACCCAGAGGCACAGCTGGTGGCAGCTCTCCGCGTTATCCCGGATTGGACAGCGCCTTATTTGGCTTACATGACACGGGGAGAGTTGCCTGAAGATGAGACCTTGGCAAGACAAATCTCCCAGCGGTCCAAGTTCATGACAATTGTCAATGGCGAGTTACATCATTGCAGCGTCACTGGAGCATTTCAATGTTGCGTGTCACCTACAGAGGGTCAGGAGATCCTTCATGAGATTCATGAAGGCGATTGTGGTCATCACGCTGGCTCAAAATCTCTTGTGGCCAAAGCTTTCCGTCATGGGTTTTATTGGCTGACGGCTCATGCTGATGCAGAAGACCTGGTCAGTAAATGTGACGGATGTCAGAAATTCTCTCGACGAGCCCATGTGCCAGCTCAAGAATTGAGGATGATTCCAATTACTTGGCCGTTTGCAGTCTGGGGGCTTGATATGGTCGGGCCTTTCAAAAGGTCTAAGGATAAAAAGACACACCTCTTGGTGGCGGTTGACAAGTTCACAAAGTGGGTGGAGGCGGAGCCAGTCAGTAAGTGTGATGCAGCCACGGTGGTCCAGTTTATGAAAAAGGTGATTTTTCTCTTTGGTTTTCCACACAGCATTATAACTGATAATGGCACTAACCTCTCCAAAGGAGCTATGGAAGAGTTCTGTCAATGAGAGCATATCTGGCTTGACGTTTCAGTTGTGGCTCACCCTCAGTCCAATGGTCAAGCAGAACGAGCTAATCAATAAATCTTGAGGGGTATCAAGCCCCGGCTCTTGGTCCCTTTGCAGCGGACGCCGGGTTGTTGGGTGGAGGAGTTACCTTCTGTGCTTTGGAGCATCAATACTACACCTAACAGATCTACGGGTTACACGCCTTTCTTTATGGTGTATGGAGCAGAGGCGGTCCTGCCAAGTGACATCCGTCATGACTCACCCCGTGTGGCGGCTTATGTTGAGGAAGACAATGAAAAATCTCGGCAAGACGCACTTGACTTATTGGATGAAGAGCGAGACTTGGCAATAGCCCACTCGGCGATTTACCAGCAAGACCCGTGCTGCTACCACAGCCGCCGGGTTAGGTCCAGAACCTTTCAGGAAGGCGACTTAGTGCTCCGACTCATCCAGGATCAATATGACATGCACAAGCTATCCCCTCCTTGGGAAGGACCCTTTGTGGTCAGCAAGAATCTGAACAACGGATCATACTACCTTATCGACGTTCGGGAGCACAAAGACTCACGTAAGTCGAAGGAGGAGACCCGTCGGCCGTGGAATATCGCTCATCTTCGGCCTTATTATACTTGAGCCATCTGCTCTAATGTGTATATACTTATACTATGTATATTACATAAAGCAATAAAGCAGGACCTCTGTCCTTTTTTCCACTCCCAAAAAAGGTTTATGTGTTTTCTTTGTCAGGTGGTGGAGATAACCAAGGAGAAGTGGATCGTATCTGAATTCGGCTTTCCTTTGGTCCGGCTTATGATCATATCTGAATCTAGCCGTGATCACTTGGGGGCTTCCTGTTCAAACATAGGTCGTATTCGAACCAAAGAGAACATAGCTGTCGATACCCACTTGATCGGCATACTGCCAAACCCACTTGGGGGCTTCTTGATCATATTTGAATCATAGCTTAACCCCTTTGGGTCTGACGTGGATCATATTCGAATCAGCGTCATTAAACAACTCTTATGGTCACTTGGGAGCTTCCTGTTCAAACATAGGTCGTATTCGAACCAAAGAGAACATAGCTGTCGATACCCACTTGATCGGCATCGCCACAGCCACTGGGGGCTAACAGATCGTATCCGAATCTTAGCTCAACCCCTTTGGAACGGTTCACTGATCGTATTCGAATCAGAAAACCTTGAATTTTGTTCATCATATATTACAAGTATCAACATTGGATATCTTGCGACCCTCTTGAAAATACAATGGAATACATTGCAATCCTCCAGGATTAATATTGGTTACATCAGGTTGTTAAGTACCAGGTGAACTTTTATGTGCCAATTTTTAGGAGTTAAACTTACCCTCAGGGGTTGGCTTATATAAGCCGGAAAAGCAGCCGTAAGCATCACAGGGCAATGCAAGACATTTCTGCAAAGGACATAACAGATTCATATAAACTACAAAGTGCATAGTGACGGCGGCTTATGCAAGTATTAAGGGCCATAAGCATGCGCAAAGGCATAGCAAAACTCAAAGTATTTTCTACTCTGTTACAAGACTCCCCGAGTCTGAATGATGCGGCATTGTTTTTCTACAACGACATAAGCAGGTGGCGCCTGGCAATCTACTCTTGGGGTTGACTTGAAGCTTCCGGGTTATCCTTCTCCGCCTCTCCGCCGGCTGCTTTGTCCTGGAAGGATGATGAGGCCCAGTCAATGCCACTCAAGGCCTCAAACTCAGCTTCATCATCTATTAAACCGGTTGGGTCGACTTCAGGGGCAAAGGTGTGCTTACGGATTGGAGGGATCAAGCTGACATCGTCATAATGCGGCATGGGATTCTCCGATTCTCCTTGTCATAACCCGGCTGACACCTGGTGAGGTCAGTGTCGTTTCCAATTTGAGTGGCCACAGGGCGTATATCCCTCACGCAGGTGGTGAAATCCTTTTCATCAAATGGAGTGCCATCCTCCTTTAAACTTGGATACCCAAGAGCGATGTCGGCCAGGTCTAGCTCTGGTAACCAGGCTTTGGCCCGGATCAAAGCGGCTATTGCTCCGGCTCTTGCTTGGGCCCGTCTCAACTCTTGAATCTGCTGAGGAAGTATAGCAAGCCGTTGTAACACATCTTGCAAGAGGTGGGACACATCATTTGATAAGGCTACAACGGCCAAGGCATGTTGTGACCCGATGTACAGTTGCTCTACTAGAGTATACACCGCCTTCAATTTGATCAGCATATTCTGCTTGAGGTTTGTGCTCCTGGGGCCTGTATTGGTAAGTATAAGGTAAACCTCAGGTAACAATTGAAGGAATATTTACAATATTTAATGCTTGCTTAAGATAACTTACCAAAGATCGTTGAGACCATCCGAGATATCTGGCGTTGTAAGCCGGTTAGTTCGGCTGTTGCATTTGCCAGCGACGCCTCTGCTGTCTCGGCCCGGGTCACCAGTCCGGCCTTTTCGTCAGTCCAAATTTTCTTCTTTGACTCAAAAATTTTCTTCAGCTTCTCTTGTTCAGAGATGCTGAATTCAAATTTGGAGCTAGCCTTTTGAGTTTCAATCTCCTGGGCTGCCACGCGGTTCTTCAGGTCAACAATCTCCGATTCAAATTGACTTATGATGGCCTGCATTGCACCGGATAGTAGTCAAGATTACGGTAAATAATATTAGGTCCCAAGCACTTTGCAAGCAAAGATACTTGACACTTGGGGGCTAATGTATACCGAAGCTTTCTAAATTATTAAGCCAGTCCTGGATATTAAGTCCCAAATACTTTGCAAGCAAAGATACTTGGCACTTGGGGGCTAATGTGTATCGCAAGTTAAAGGTATTGTGTTACATCCAGTTTAAATATTTTTCTTTAAGCCAGGCAAGCAGCTCTAACAATTTTTTTAAGTCTACAGCATATTTATTCATAAGCAATAGAATTGGAGGCTGGTACAGTAAGTATAATTGAAAGTAAGGAAGCATAAGTCATACCTCAGATTTTTGCTGTATTTGCTTGACCATGTCAATTTCCAAGTCACGGCTGCTTTGCACCTAGTTGATATAGCCCGAGACGATCTCTCCAATACTCAAATGAGTATAGTCGGTGATATCCATCTTGGCCTTACGGTGTTCTAGAAACCCCTCTTTAGCCGAGCATTTGGCAAGGACGGTGGGCCTGGCTGGCTCAATGAATTGAGCCTTGAGAAATTCCACTTCTGGGTCAGCCGTTTTGACTGGGCTAGGTGCCTCCGGGTTAACAGAACCATCAAGAATATCTTCAGCAGGCGGGTCAGAAGTTGGTGCTGCAATGTCTTGAGCCGGCTCAGGCAGCGGTTGATGTGTGGAAGAGTCGGGAGCAGCTATACCCTGTTCCGGTTTAGTCACCACATGGGTTTGGGCCAGTTTATCCTTCTTGGCTTTCTTCCTGGGCTTAACCTGCACGCTGTGGGCAAAGCAGAGAAATAAGTAAAGAAACATGAAGAAAGAAAAACATAAGGTGAATAAATTGATATTACCCAGGGGCAGTCTTAAAAGCCAGCATGTTTGATTGCATGGACTCGCCGGATGAAGGAGAGGTATCCTGGTAATTGGAGCCAGAGGAATTGAGAGGTTGACGGATTAGACCCTCCAAAGGTAAAAAAGGGTATAAATTAGAGATAACCTCAGTCCGACGCTTCCGGGTTGTGTTAGGCAAGCCGGAGGATGGCTCTGCATCCTTGCTGGTCCGGGTCTGCCTCCGGTTTTCAAATTGCTGTTGCTTCAAAAGTAAGTCAGGATCTTGGTAAGCCAAAGGGTGTGAAAAATCTTACTTTCCGGGTTACTCTTCGAATTTGCTGACGCGGCCGAAGTTCGGAGTCAGAGGAGATTATAATTAACTCTTCCTCGACGGGTTGGCTGTTGCCCGTGTCTCCCTGAAAGAAGGTTAATATCAGTAAAGTAGTGATAAAGGGGAAAGGGAAATTAAAAAGTTACCTCTTCCTCATTATCATCAGTATCATCAAGCTGAAACAACTCAGAAGCGCTTGGCTTCCTTTTCCTTGAAGTGGTGGGCTTGGCGGTTTTCCTTTTGTCCCTCTTGGCCGCCCTGGCTTGTTTGGCCGCTTCATGATCATATTGGATTTTCCAGAAGTTATCATTTGCCTGTAAAAGGTTATAAAGGGTTATGCATAAGAATACAGTATAACATGATAAAAAGAATAACTCGACGGCTGGAAACTTACTGCAGGGGCCGGGTTCCTCTTGCAAAAAGGTAGTAAGCCGAAAGCATTACTATTCACTGTGCCCTCTTTCAACAAAGACTGAGTTGTAGCTTCCACTACGTCATCTGGTAAGTCGTCAGGACTATGACGCTGAGGGTCATCTTTCTCGCCTGAATAATTACACATTAAGCCGGGGCGGCGGCTTAACGAAATTATTCTCCAAGCAACCCAGACTCGGACCAGGTCAATGCCATCTAAGCCGTTCCCTAAAAGAGCTTTAATCTTCTTGATCTTGGGGGTGAGTGGCAGACGTTCAATAGCAGTTAACTTATCCGGCAGCGGGTGAGTAGGTTCAAGGCGCAATGCACGGAAGCCGGGCAGCGGATTTTCACCAGCCGGAGAAGTATCTTGGCAGTAGAACCATGTCTGGTTCCAGTCCTTTGGATGACTCGGCAATTCAGCATAAGGGAACAGGCAGTCTCTCTGCCTTTGAATCGATATGCCACCAAGCTCCAGACTGGGCCCGTTGGCCCGCTCATTCTGCCGGTTCAAATAGAACAATTCCCTGAACAAAAGTAGGCTAGGTTCTTCTCCAAGGTAGACCTCACAGAAAACTTGGAACTTGCAGATATTTGACACGGAATTGGGCCCGATGTCTTGAGGTCTTAAGTCAAAGAAGTGCAAAACGTCTCTAAAGAATTTTGAACCGGGAGGAGTAAATCCCCGGCTCATGTGATCGGTAAAAATGATCACCTCCCTTCCTTGGGTTGAGGTTTCTCTTCAGACGGTTCAGGAGCACGATAAGACATGACATCCTTCTTGGGCAGATGGCCAGACTTTACAAACTCGGACAGTTTGCTCTCTGTAAAATGGATGGGACTCAGTTGCAGGTAACCGGAGGTTTAACAGCTTTGGGTGCCATTGGGTAAATTGAAGCCTACAACAAGATAAAGGAAAATTTTCCGGTTTATTATAACCCGGAGAATAAACATTATTGGGTTATTTAAGATGGCGGCTTAAGAAGGGGCCTAATGACATAGAGGTAACTATGTGATAATGTTTAACAGCTGCAGGTATTGAAGATGATTAAGGTTTTCTTAAGTCGCCAGAGGCAAGCGGTGCTGACAGCCGATATTATCTTAAACCGGCTACACGGACTACTATGGCTGAAACAGAGTCAACAGACACAGTTTTTGGCTAAGTGTGGAGCAAACAGGTTTCACAAGTTGCAATTATTATTTTGGATCAAACGATGCTCTGGAAAGGAAAAATTTCTAGACCTAAAACAGTACAGGGAAGTTCATATACTCAAGGAGGGCTTCCAAAACAAGGAAATGAGATCTGTTTTCATATAGAATAAGCACACAACATCCTCCGCGGCAGTTCTATGTGGTTTTTACGATCTGAACAAGGTATTAGAGGTAAGAACTAATGGAGGTTGCGTCGGGCGGCGATGAACGTCGACGAACTCAAGACAGTACTAATGCAGATCCGAGAAAGGGGGGAAAGAGAACTCACCGATGTGGAAGAACTGCGGAGGGTTGCCGTTGTTCTCTGGTCAAAAAACAGGGTGATGCAGCAGCTTGAGTCGGTGAAGACGAGGTTTCCGACGGTGGCGGCGGCAGAGCTCGAGCGGCAGAAGAGGGAGTGCGAGGAAGAAGACGACCGGAGGAAATGAAAAAGACCTAGGTCGCGCCTATTTATAAGGAGGACCGACTGAGACGGCGCGAGAAACGAGGAGACCAAGACATCATTATCCAGCGGCCCCGACGCCTCGATTTTTGGTAGGGTCAGTAAAGGCAAAGATCCGTTGAAGATATGATGAATTAAAATATAAGTTTTATTGAAGATGGCGTCACGGTGATTTAACCCGAAGCCAGAGGATGACGTCACGGCGGGTTACAATTTTCACGCAAGACAGAAGACTAAAGGCCAGTTCATAAGGTTTTCAAAGATTGACATGAACCGGTTCAAATCAATCTGGGGCCTAATGTTGGGGATATGACTATTTGTGTAAGCCATCCAGGAGAGGCCGGGTTACGCAAATAGAGGTTCGTCAGAAGCCCAAGACCAAGGCATGAAGATGGCGGTTCACTAAAAGGCTTAAAGGCTCAGAGGCGACTCTGAGGCCCGTAAAGATAAACCGCCATGATGGTATAACTTGTACTGTAAGGTAGAAGTAACTAGTCGCCGAGCCGGACACTGTTTACGAGCCGGCCGGGACTCTGTAGGCCGCAGGGCATCAACCCGTGTATATAAGGGGACGACCCGCCAGCGGCTTAGGGAGAGAAAACAACTGATCGAGAGCCAGGCATAGCGTAACTCACTCCCTGGTCATCGAAACCTCAAGCAATTCCAACCCAACTAGACGTAGGCCTTCCTTCACCGTAAGGGGCTGAACTAGTATAAACCTCGCGTGTCCTTGTCCCGATTAACCCCTTTAAGATTCCTAGTTGCGATGGCTCCACGACTAAGTCCTTACAAAAGGACATCTGCCGTGACAATTCCACGACACCTATGCTTCAACCATAGGCTATATCATGTATGCAATGCTGTGTACCAGACCTGATTTGTGCCTTGCTGTAAGTCTAGCAGGGAGGTACCAAAGTAATCCAGGAGTGGATCACTAGACAGCGGTCAAGAACATCCTGAAATACCTGAAAAGGACTAAGGATATGTTTCTCGTTTATGGAGGTGACAAAGAGCTCATCGTAAATGGTTATGTTGACGCAAGCTTTGACACTAATCCGGATGATTCTAAATCGCAAACCGGATACGTGTTTATATTAAACGGTGGAGCTGTCAGTTGGTGCAGTTCTAAATAAAGCGTCGTGGCGGGATCTACGTGTGAAGCGGAGTACATAGCTGCTTCGGAAGCAGCAAATGAAGGAGTCTGGATGAAGGAGTTCATATCCGATCTAGGTGTCATACCTAGTGCATCGGGTCCAATGAAAATCTTTTGTGACAATACTGGTGCAATTGCCTTGGCAAAGGAATCCAGATTTCACAAGAGAACTGAGCACATCAAGAGACACTTCAATTCCATCCAGGATTTAGTCCAGGTGGGAGACATAGAAATTTGCAAGATACATACGGATCTGAATGTTGCAGACCCGTTGAGTAAGCCTCTTCCACGAGCAAAACATGATCAGCACCAAGGCTCCATGGGTGTTAGAATCATTACTGTGCAATCTAGATTATTGACTCTAGTGCAAGTGGGAGACTGAAGGAAATATGCCCTAGAGGCAATAATAAAGTTATTATTTATTTCCTTATATCATGATAAATGTTTATTATTCATGCCAAAATTGTATTAACCGGAAACATAATACATGTGTGAATACATAGACAAACAGAGTGTCACTAGTATGCCTCTACTTGACTAGCTCGTTGATCAAAGATGGTTAAGTTTCCTAACCATATACATGAGTTGTCATTGATTAACGGGATCACATCATTAGGAGAATGATGTGATTGACTTGACCCATTCCGTTAGCTTAGCACTTGATCGTTTAGTTTGTTGCTATTGCTTTCTTCATGACTTATACATGTTCCTATGACTATGAGATTATGCAACTCCCGTTTACCGGAGGAACACTTTGTGTGCCACCAAACGTCACAACATAACTGGGTAATTATAAAGGTGCTCTACAGGTGTCTCCAAAGGTACTTGTTGGGTTGGCGTATTTCGAGATTAGGATTTGTCACTCCGATTTTCGGAGAGGTATCTCTGGGCCCACTCGGTAATGCACATCACTATAAGCCTTGCAAGCATTGCAACTAATGAGTTATTGCGGGATGATATGTATTACGGAACGAGTAAAGAGACTTGCCGGTAACGAGATTGAACTAGGTATTGAGATACCGACGATCGAATCTCAGGCAAGTAACATACCGATGACAAAGGGAACAATGTATGTTGTTATGCGGTCTGACCGATAAAGATCTTCGTAGAATATGTAGGAGCCAATATGGGCATCCAGGTCCCGCTATTGGTTATTGACCAGAGAGGTGTCTCGGTCATGTCTACATAGTTCTCGAACCCGTAGGGTCCGCACGCTTAACGTTCGTTGACGATATAGTACTATATGAGTTATGCAAGTTGATGACCGAATGTTGTTCGGAGTCTGGGATGAGATCACGGACATGACGAGGAACTCCGGAATGGTCCGGAGATAAAGTTTGATATATGGGATAGTAGTGTTTGATCTCCGGAAGGGTTCCGGAATTCACCGGAAGGGGTTCCGGATGTTTCCCGAAATGTTTGGGCATGAGAACACTTTATCTGGGCCAAAGGGGAAAGCCCACGAGGCTTTTGGAAAGTGCAAAAGGAAGTTTTGCGGAGACGAGAGGCTAGACGCCACGAACCCTGGCGTCTAGGGGGTAGACGCCGGGAACCCTGGCGTCTAGCCCTGGAGTCCGAGAAGGACTCTTGCCTTTCGGGTGAAACCGACTTTGAGGAGGCTTTTACTCCAAGTTTCGACCCCAGGGCTCAACATATAAATAGAGGGGTAGGGCTAGCACCAAAGACACATCAAGAAACACCAAGCCATGTGCCGGCAACCCCGTCCCCTCTAGTTTATCCTCCATCATAGTTTTCGTAGTGCTTAGGCGAAGCCCTGTGGAGATTGTTCTTCACCAACACCGTCACCACGCCGTCGTGCTGCCGGAACTCATCTACTACTTCGCCCCTCTTGCTGGATCGAGAAGGTGAGGACGTCACCGAGCAGAACGTGTGCAGAACTCGGAGGTGCCGTGCTTTCGGTACTTGGATCGGTCGGACGTGAAGACGTATGACTACATCAACCGCGTTGATATAACGCTTTCGCGAACGGTCTACGAGGGTACGTAGACAACACTCTCCCCTCTCGTTGCTATGCATCACCATGATCTTGCGTGTGCGTAGGATTTTTTTTGAAATTACTACGTTCCCCAACACCACCAACATCGCCGATGACCAAAGCTCCGGCCGGAATGGGTTCCCAATAACCTCCCGGCACCCCGCCGGTGCGTCACCACCGCAAACCACTCCCGTGCTACTGCCAGCACTGAAGAAGAGGTCGGGGATAAAAAATCTCGTCCGGTCCACCACACCAACTTCCACTACCGGTAGTAAGTCGGCGGGGTGGCCACTGTCTCTCTATGACGGTCGACCACCCTACCACTGCTCCCGCCGGTGCCAAACGTGCTAGGAAGCCGACGACGGCCCTCATCAAAGCAGCGAAAAAGAAGAAGAAGAAGGAGAAGAATAATAAGAAGGAAAATGCCGCTCTGGCCCCGCACCCCCGTCTGGCGGCTCGTGTCGCGTCTCATGCCATCCCAATGGCCACTGCTCTGGATTGTCCGGTTGCCGCAGCCAGCAACAAGGGCCGCGGCCGCAAAGTACTTGATGAAATGCCTACTAGGCAAAATAACTTTTTCTTCATTTTCGCATATGCATTTTGCGGTGATAGTTGACGGCTGCTACTTGTGAGCTGCATTGGATTTCCTCGAAGAGGAGGGGATGATGCAGTACAGTAGAGACAAATATTTCCCTTAGTTAAGAACCAATGTTATCAATCCAGTAGGAGAACCACGCGAAACCTCGTTAATAACACCTACACACAAAGCAACAAATACTTTCACCCAACACGATCAAGGGGGTTGTTAATCCCCTCGATGGTTATTTGGAAGGATCAAATCTCGTAGTGATAGATACATAACATAAAATAATAATAAATAAATTACAGTAAGATATTTGTGGATATTATATATGATAAAAATATATCCGAGGGCCATAGTTTTCACTACATACTTCTCTATCGAACAAAAAGTATACGGTAGGTAAATAAATTAATGTTGGGCAATTGATAGAAAAAACGCATAGTTATGACGATATTCAGGGGAATGATATGTATATAGGCATCACGTTCTAGACAAGTAGACCGACTCCTACCTGCATCTACTACTATTACTCCACCCATCAAGCGCTATCTAGCATGCATCTAGAGTATTAAGTTCATAAAAACGGAGTAACGCCTTAAGCAAGATGACATGATGTAGACAAACTAAATCCAATCAATATTAATAAACCCCGCCATTTTCCCCTCAATGTGAACAATACAAATACGTGTCTTGTCTCCTTCTGTTACTGGGATATGAAACACCGCAAGATTGAACCCATTACAAAGCACCTCCCCCATTGCAAGGTAAATCAATCTTGTTGGCCAAACCAAAGGGATAGATCGGAGAGAAATACAAAGGTATAATAATCATGCATAAAAGAATTCAGAAAAGACTCAATTAATATTCATGAATAATCTGACCGTAAACCCATAATTCATTGGATTCCAAGAAACACACCGCAAAATAAGATTACATCGAATAGATCTCCAAAAAAATGAGGAGAACATTGTATTGAAGATCAAACAGATAGAAGAAGTCATCTAGCTACTAGATATGGACCCGTAGGTCTATGGTAAACTACTCACACATCATCGAAAGAGCAGCAAGTTTGATGTAGGAGCCCTCCGTGATCGATTCCCCCTCCGACAGGGTGCCGGAAAAGGCCTCTAGATGGGATCGCGGAAGAATGAAAACTTGTGGCGGCGGAAAGAGTAATTTGGGTGGCTCTCTGTTGGTTTCCTGATTGTAGAGAATTTATAGAGGTGGAATTAGGTCAGATGGAGCCATGAGGGGCCCACAAGGCATCAGGGCGCGCCCTGTTGCGTTGTCGTCTCCTCGTTTGCCTCCTGGTCTCCTCCCGAAGCTTCTAGGGTCTCTCTTGTCTATAAAAAATCATCAAAAACTTTTGTAGTGTTTGGACTTCGTTTGGTACCGATTTCCTGGAAAACGAAAAACAGGCAAAAAAACAGCAACTAGCACTTGGCACTAGGTTAATAGATTAGTCCTAAAAATGATATATAATTGCATATAAAACATCCAAGATTGATACTATAATAACATGGAACAATAAAAACATATAAATACGGCGGAGACGTATCAAGCATCCCCAAGCTTAATTCATGCTCGTCCTCGAGTAGCTAAATGATAAAAATAGAACTTTTGATGTGGAATGCTACCTAACATGTTCATCATGTAATCTTTCTTTTATGGTATGAATATTTAAATCCGAATGATTCAAAGCAATAGTCTATAATTTGGCATAGAGACAACAATACTCAGGCATACCAACAAACAATCATGTCTTTCAAAATAAAAACGCTAAAGAATGCTATCCCTACAAAATCATATAGCCTTGTCATGCTCCATCTTCTTAATACAAAGTATATATCATGCACTACCCAGTGTCAGCCAAGTAATTGGTTCATAACTTTTAACGCGCTTTAGCTTTTTCAACCCCCACGCAATACATGAGCGCAAGCCTTGGATATAGCACTACAGGTGGAATAGAGTACGATGGTAGAGATTAATATGGAGAAGGCAAAAAGGAGAAAGTCTCGCATCGACAAGGCTAATCAACGGGCTATGGAGATGCCCAACAATTGATGTCAATGCAAGCAGTAGGGATTGCCATGCAACAGATGCACTAAGAGCTATAAGTGTATGAAAGCTCAAACTGAAAACTAAGTGGGTGTGTATCCAACTTGCTTGCTCTAGAAGACCTCGGACATTTGAGGAAGCCCATCATCAGAATATACAAGCCAAGTTCTATGATGAAAAATTCCCAATAGTATATGAAAGTGACTACATAGGAGACTCTTTATATGAAAAACATGGTGCTACTTTTAAGCACAAGTGTGGGAAAGGATAATAACATTGCCACTTCTCTCTTTTTCTCTCAATTTTTTTGGTGAGATCTTTTTGGCCTCTCTCTTTTCTGGGTTCTTTCTGGCCTTTTTTTATTTTCTCACCGGGACAATGCTCTAATAATGAATAATGATGATCATCACACTTTTATTTACTTATGACTCAAAACTACAACTCAATACTAGAACAAAATATGACTCTACATGAATGTCTCTGGCAGTGTACCAGGATGTGCATTGATCTAGCATAACATGTATAAAAAATGATGAATGGCAGTTGAGCCACAAATACTATGTCAGCTTTATGATCATGCAGAGCAATATGACAATGATGATGTGTGTCATAATAATGGAATGGTGGAAGTTGCATGGCAATATATCTTAGAATGGCTATGAAAATGCCATAATCGGTAGGTATAATGGCTGTTTTCAGGAAGCTATAAGGAGGCTTATGTGTGATAGAGCGTATCATATCACGGGGTTTGGATGCACCGACGCAGTTTACACCACATCTCAAGGTGAGAAAAGGCAATGCACGGTATCGAAGAGGGCTAGCAAATTATGGAAAGGTGAGAGTGCGTATAATCCATGCACTCACATTACTCATAAATAACTCATATACGTATTGTGAAAGTCTATTAGCCCTCGAAGCAAAGTACTTGTAACATCCCAAAATTCTAAATTTTGGAATGTTATATTAAATAAATAATTATTTTTTTGTTTGATTGTTGTGTGACTGATTGTGTGAAATTGGGTGGAATTTGGAACCTTGTGAAAGTTGAATGAGAGGGAATAAAAGGACTTTCCCATACTTTCATCTTTGCATTTGGATCCATGAATTTAAATTCATTTCATCACAACACCATAGAGTGAAGATGATATGACTTCTTCCATTTAAAGAAATAAAAAAGGGATTTGAAAAGATTTGAATTCCATTAGGAAATTTTTCAAATTCAGAAACTTTATGCAACTCAATGAGTTTCATGAGAGAAGATAAAATGACTTCTACAAATTTTAAGAAAAAGAGACTTGAAGGTTTCAAAGAATCGTTTTGAAAGCCAATTTGAAGTTATTTGAAACTCACCTTTTCCATTTGAAGTTATTGGAATTTACGAATTTCAAATTCTCTAAAAGTTATTCAAAATGAGAGAAGTAATATCACACTTCAAAACTCAGAGGCATTTGAAATATATTTGAATAAGGAAAAACATAAAAGATTTGAAAGTGGTTTGAAATTCAAATTCAAAACCACTTATGAGTTATTTGGGTTTTATTCAAATTATTTTTCTCCAAAAATAAAATATATGGAAAATAGGTTAAAATTATTCCATTCATTATAAAAGTGGAGACAAATGAATTTGAAATCATTTTGGTATTTAAAAAATATTTTTTATTGGTTTCAAATGCAACAGTAGCACTGTTTGCATCATCTGAATTTTCATTTATTTATTTGAACTTGAAAAATAGTTCTTGTTTTAGGAAATCTTTTTCTGAAATTTTTGATATATAATATGTCTACATAAAAGTTTTATTGTTTTTCTTTTATTTAAACTCTATTCTTTGTGTTTTATAAAAAAACAAAATTTGGCCGAAGCCCAACACCAGCTAGCAGGCCCACCAGCACATGCACCATGCTGACCCATTTTCGCTCGCCGCACCCGAATCTGGATCGGATCGGCCACCAATCCGATGTGTGTCGCTCCCGCTCGCTGACAGGTGGACCCACCCGATCGATCCCCCGATCCTCGTGGTTGCCTTCCTGCTCACGCCTCCCGTTCCTTTTGTCGCTAGCGCCACCGCTGCCCCCCGATCCCCTGCCATTTTGGCGCACCCCCTGCCCCAAGCAACCCCGCGCTATAAAACCCTCGCCTCCCTCGCCCGATTCCCCCCTAAACCCTCTTCCGCCACGGCCAAATCTCGTTGCAATCCCTCGCCGGACATCCCACTGCCTCCAGCCATCTCTGAGATTGCCCCGCCCGCCACAGTGCTCCCCGACCCTCGCTGACGCTACCCTCGAGACCGTCGTCATTGTCTGCATCTCCTAGAGTCATTGCCATCATCGGAGGACCACCGGAGGCCTCGCACGCAACGACCCCGAGACGCCACCACCACCGGAGACTCGCCGGACCTCCCCCCTCACTGTAAGTCGTCGGGATCCACCGCCGCCGTCCGATGTAACACCGAGGGCCTAGATTAGATCCTTGTTTTTTTAATTTGCACCAAATCATTTTTCCCTAAGCTGCGGCTGTCTGCCCTATAGCTCCCGTCGCGCACACCTCCAGCCAGTCACAGCACGCCACGTGGCCACTGGCCGACCTGAAGCCAATTTTTTCTTTTCTATTTTTGTTTTAGTTTACACAATTAGTTCTGATTTTAGATTTGCAACATCTTTTATGTTTTAAGTCCAAAATGAGTGATTCTTTTTGCATTAGTTTCATAATTTCTTGTAGTTTCTGTTCATGTAGTTGGTTTTCAAATTTTAATTTGCTCAAATTTTCTTCAAACCTTAATTTGTGAATAACTTGAGTTTAAAATTATATTTTAATTTGATTCTTTTTGCTAGTGGTCACTAGTTGAATGGTTTATCCAGTAGTATTGAGTAATTTTTTTGTATAATTCAATTTTTTTATTTGCAAAACAGTATTGTTTTGATTTGTTTTAAGCTAATTCTTTTTCTTTTAGTTTTTAAAGGATTTTAATTATTTCCTTTTGTCATTTTGACAAGTTTTAATTAGTTTCAGTTAGTTAACAGTAGACACATTATTTGTAGTTAACAATATATTTTTAATATTTTTGTTTCTTTTGTTTTGAAAGAAAACTTGTTTTGATCATAAGTGGAGTTTTATAAATGATTTTAAGTTGATTCTTTTTTTGCATAGACAGTTGCAGGAAATTTTCTTTCTATTATTTTAATAAAAACTTTATTTCTTTTCTATTAATTTATTATTTTAAGTGTTTTATTTGCTGTTAAGTTTTATTAGGACAAAAACTTTTATTGTTTAGTGTGTTAATCTTCATAGTTTTCTTTATAGTTTCTTTTGAAGTTTTCTTTGTATTTTTATTTGGTTTTCTTATTGACTTTTGTATTGATTTTATTCATTGATTTCTATTTTTGATTGCTAGATGGCTTGCTAGTATGTTTTCTTATGTGAATATATTGTTTGACAATATATATTTTCATCGGAGAGTGACGAATAGTATCAAGTTATTTCTGAGAGCGTTATAATCTTCATCAACTATACTAGGCAAGTTCACTTTGACCATATTATTTTCATACCTATGTTTTAGTTGCATATAGTGTCACCTTTTTCAACACTCCTCCAGTACTTATATTGAGCTTGAAACTTGAGGTAGTATCATGAGGTAGGAGAAATCCATACCCATGTTACTATTGTCCAGGAAGGGACATTATCTTGCATTATTTCTGCTCTCTAGTAGACGGGGGTTGGATGTATGATACAAGAGTATCGTGAGGATTAATAATTCAAGACCTCATTGATGATCAAGACTTCAAGACCTCAAGGACTCAATATACCTTTGGGTGGAATGGTATTGCATCTGGCAACCTGATATCCTTCATGGTTATGCCCATGAATCCCGGTATCTACCTGTGATCATCCTGACGGAATGCCACCCAGGCTCAAGAGATGGATGGATACTTCAAGGCCGGAAAGATTACATGTGCAACCGCAAGTCATTATGGGCTCTGGCTTGGTTGCCCTTAGTCGTGACTCTGGCTGGTCAGATTGCTAGCAGATGTAGATGAACAATAGGATTGGATGGGCACTGACATCTGCCGGATGATCGCTCTGGAAGATCATGTTTCCCATTCTCGAACACCAGGTAGTGCAAGGACATAACGGGAGGGATCGAATCTTAATAGTAAAGTGTGCAAACCTCGGTAGACTGTTAACTAATCGATTAGCCATGTCCCCTGTTACGGACAACATGAGCACCGAAGATGATACTATCAGCCAGTGTCAACAAAATTAGTAATAATGAGTGGGTATATTAATAATTTGGGATATGATAATTGGCTGGAGGAACCATCTCATTAACAACCAACTTCTGTAGTTTTATTTTGTTTGACTCCTTTGTTGTAGGGAAAAATTTGCTTTTCGCAAAAAATTGAACTTAGAGTCCCACTAGCCATATTTGCATATAGTATAGACTTTCATCAGCTTTCTATTGTGATCTTGCCGGTACATTCAATGTACTGACCTACACGGCTGCGACATCTCATGTTGCAGATATTTCTACGATGAGAAAGAGTTACGATTTAGGGTTACGGTCTACACTCAACTTGCTGTTGGCGTTGACGGGACTCCACACCCCTATTTATATGTTTCCGCTGTGGCATATATAAGGTATACTCTGGATCTACGGTATTTATTTTACATGTGATGTTATGGTATTTCGTCAAATTACTATGTGTGCCAACATACTGATCCAGGGATGGCACAGAAAGCACAGAGACTTGACCGTATTGGGTCGAATTGTTGCAGTACTACTACGCATACTCCTTGGGGGGAGGTTGGTAGAAGTTAACCATCATGCGCCCCTACCTTCACACAAAGGAATACACTCAATAATAAATCATGCTCCAACTTCTTAGCATAACGACAGACTATGCTTGCATGCTTCGGGAATCACAGACCTTAACACCAATATTCTTACTAAACCACAATCACTCACAGTACCTCACACATATTACCATCTCTATATCGCAAAACTATTGAAAAGAATCAAACTTATCATATTCAGTGACCTACATGAAAGTTTTTATTATATCCCTCTTGAATACCTATCATATTAGGACCAATTTCATAACCCGTGCATATTGCCATTACTATTGTCTAACTCTAAAATTGATATAAGTGAAGCATGAGAGTACCACTATTTCTTTAAAATATAACCACCACCGTGCTCTAAAAGATATAAGTGAAGTACTAGAGCAACTGCCTAGCTCAAAAGATATAAGTGAAGCACATAGAGTATTCTAACAAATCACGAATAAATGTGTGTCCCTCTCAAGAAGGTGTGTCTAGCAAAGATGATTGTGGCAAACTAAAAAGCAAACAAAGCAAAGACTGATATAATACACGACGCTCCAAGCAAAACTCATATCATGTGATGAATAAAAATATAGTTCCAAGTAATTTATCGATAGTTCGTAGAAGAAAGAGGGGATGCCATCCGAGGCATCCCCAAGCTTAGGGTCTTTCCACTCCTTATTCCTTCATCCATCGCAATCTCACTTAGAACTTGCACTACAAAAAAACATACTTCCATGATGATACATGTTTGTCACAGTAGGTCACGTTTTCTGTCATGCATGTACATCCATGACGATTTTATGACAGAATCAAGATAGTCATACCTGTGTTGTCGTAGAAGTGTTCCATGACATTACCAAAATTATCATCACGGAAGTGTCCACTTCCATGATGATAAATCGCGCGTCATGGAAGTGCTTTCATCAAGGGTGACCGACATGTGGCATCCACCTTAACGGGTCACCGTTAAGCTATCAGGTCCAGTTTTGGATCCGATAACCCATTAACAGCCTGAACCAATGAGGATTTTCCACGTGTGAAATTTTCATTGGCCGGAGGAAACATGTGTTGGCTCACCGTTGGGACAGATGTCATCCATTCATTGGATAGGAGGCACCTATTATACGTCGACACGTGGCACGACCCAACAGAGGCCCATTTCAGTGAGCAGGCAGACCCGTTTTACTTGGTTAAAAGATAGTGGGCTGGCCCAGGGAAAGCCTGTTAACGGCCTGTTCGTATATAGCCCGTTATGGCCCGCTAACTCATGGCCCGTTACGACCTATCTGAATTAAGCCCAGTAGCTTCATCTGCGCCATCCAATAAGATTCCAGCCCGTTGTAACTTCCGGCCCATGTATGACCCATGATGTCTTTCGGCCCATACGAGGCCATTTGGAACTCTTGGCCCATTAACGGCCCGTGGTGAATCCGGCCCGCAATGAATAGTGTACCGCTTATACCCATTAACGGCCCATTATTCCATGGGCCGTTTCCAACCCATGTTATCTTTCGGCCTTCTCACGGCCCATTTATTCTTGGGCTTATTTCCAGCATTCGGTTACTTACGACCCGTTACTGGCCTTTTCTGCTTGTGGGCCAAACTCAACCCGTGGTTACAATCGGCCCGTTTGCGGCCCGTTAATCCGTTGGGCCGTTTTCATAGCGTCATCAAACACGGTCAATTAACGACGGCCCGTTATGGTCGGCCCATGAACGGGCGATTCCAAATCTAGCCCGTTTACGACCCATAATGTGGTATGTTATTGGCCCATGTTTGGCCGATCGATCATACGGCCCGTAGAAGGCCCATTGATGCTACGGTCCATAGAAGGCCCATTGACGCTACGACCCTTATAAGGCCCATTGTTTCTATGCTCCGTAGGAGGCCCATGGTAACTACAGTAAATATGTAGCCCATGGTTATTGTGGCCTAGTCTTAGAAAATAGGTTATCGCGGCCACTAGCAAACCAGGGAAAAAGAACTGCACTGACTACAAGCAAACAAATAAACAAGACAACAAGGAAATAAATAAGCAAGCAACTTACGCTAGGCTATCACGACTATTACACATATTACATCCACTGGGCATCAAAGTTTGCCACCAGTGCAAATATAGGGAACAAAGCCGCATATAATATACACTAGTTGTCAAAGTTGGCGACCAGTGCAAATAAACGCTGCAGCAAAATAAGTCCAGAACTGAAACCACTTCAGAAGAGCTCAAGAAACAATATCCTGGGTACCCATAATGCTGGCAGGATGCTTAGCAAGCTTATTAACTTTCTCTTGTTTGGCGCTTAAATCCTCCAGCGCTTGTTGTTGCACCAGAAAGTATGCATCTGAATTCTGCAGGGACTTCCTCAGTCCTTCAGCTTCCTGTCGCAGCACATCTGATCAATATCTTTCAACTTGAAGTTGAGACTCAAGAAGACGAACTAATTCAAGTAGCGAATTCGAGGAGCTTGTGCCAGCAGTAGTGGCCAGTAACTCAAACACTACATCAAGACAAGACTTTTGGGTTCTCTCACTATCGTCAAGATAGTTTTTATCAGCTTTCTTGGAGACCAATAAGGATGTCTCACTATCTTGAACCTTATCTGCATTACTTCCTTTACCATTGCATAACGGGGTACTGTTCTCCAATATTTTGTTCGCATTCTAAAAGAGAAACAAACAGACACATCACAGGTTTACCATGTTGTATATGAAACTCATTTTGGTAAATCAGTTCAGTAGTAAAGTGGACAAGATAACAACATGAAACAAACATATATCTATGTACCATGGTCACTTTATGGTCTATATCATTCTAGTTTTTGTTGCCAAATCAAGATAGAGACAAAGTTTAAATAATATTTGTTCAAGACAAAGCAGAATAGACATAATATAAGTGTGGGAAACTATAGAGCAATAACAACACTTGTAATGTGCATGACATGAGAACATAACTGTTTATTCAATTGAAACTGAAATCAACATAGAGCAAGTTACAATAGCAAACCAGATAAAGAAACAAGTTTAAAACATACCTGTTGCGCCATTGGAGTTTCAATTCCATCCTTCAAATTTGAAAATAGTTGGTATGAGTAAATACAGTGATGCAAGAGCAAAGGAGTATGAATCATAGCTACAGAACTTGACCTGAGAACAATCCTTCTTCTCCTTTAAGGGTTGAGTTGGGATTCGGAGTGGTGGCCCTCGTGCTTTGGGCACCACAGTTCCCTTACTAACTGCTCGTGTTTGGGTGCTCTGTGGTGGATACGGTGTTGTGTCAACTAGAACTGGGTTACTATCTACTGGGTTTGGGGTTAGAAGGGGTGTAGCTGGTTCTATGTCCAACTGGGTAGGGGTACAATCTATGAGAGTCTGGGTTATGTGTGGTGGGGCTGGTTCTTGGGCAAGTACAACCGTGGTTCTATCTTCATCAACTGGTAGCACTATCTTTTCTGAAGACCGTGTTGTTACTCCCTTAGATACTGCCATCACCCTCTCCAATTCAAATGGCTGATAAACAAGAAAAGTATTTGAACGTACATACATTGTATTATAGACAGGTGTAATGGATAGTGGGGAATAAAAGAGGGCATGAAATAATTCACAGTTATGTTGTCTAACGAAACAGGATAGCATGACACAATTTCACATATATGATGGCTAACTAAACAGGATAGCATGACACAATTTCACATTATGATGGCTAACTAAAAAATATGGAAATACATAGTTCAAAATATGATGATTATGTAAACAGGATGACATGATATAACTATATAATGTGTTTATTAAATAGGTTGGGATGCCATAATTCACATACATGCCGCCTATGGAAACATGATAGCATGATATAATTCAAGGATAGAATGACATAATTCAAAATATGATGACTATAAACACTAAACATGATGAGATGATATAACTATATGATGTCTTTATTAAATGGGTTGCCATGCCATAATTCAGATAGATGCTGTGTATGTAAACATGATGGCATGATATAATTCAAATGTATGATTTATATAGTAAGCAAGTAAGCAGATGGCAATCCATATATGATGTAAAAACTAAGCAATGCAAGACAACATGCATGACATGGGTAATATAACCCTGCCAAGTTTGAGCATAGACCTCAGGGGGGAAATAGGACTGGTCATCAGTCTCTGAATCCTCCTCTGAGGAGCTCTCTGTAACTAGCAAGATGTCTGCTTCAGCAGGTAGCATTGTCTGCTTTGAATACCTTATTTTCACTCTAGATACTTCCATCACCGCTTCAATTGGCTGATGCACAGGAAGAGTAGTTGAATATACAAACGATGTCGACAAATGGAAAACGTAATACAAAAAAATGATAGCATGATATAATTCACATACATGATGATTGGCTAAACAACATGCCATTGCATAATTCACATATATAGTGCCTTTGCAACAAGATAACATTGCATAATTCACATATATAATGTCTTGCAACAAGATGGCAATGCATAATTCACATATATGGTAATTAGACACTAAACAGGTGGCATTCACACAAAGCATGTCTAAACTAATCAAATGACATAGCAATGCAAGACACCATACGCACGACATGAGCAACATAACCCTGCCAAGTTAGAGAGTACACCTCGGGGGGGGGGGGGGGGGGGAATAAGACTGTTCATCTGTCTCTGAATCCTCCCCCGAGGAGCTATCCGTAACCAGTGAGATATGCACTTTGTCAGATAGCATAGTCTGCTCTGAAGACCTTGTTTTCACTCCAGAATTTTCCATCACTGTGTCAAATGGCTGATGCACACGAAGAGTAGTTGAATGTACTAACATTGTTGAAAAATGTAATACGTAATGAAAAAAGGATGGCCTGATATAATTCACATATAAGATGACTGGCTAAACAGGATGGCATTGCAAAATTCACATATATGATGCCTGGCTAAACAAGATGACGTTGCATAATTCACATAAACGATGAATAAACTAAACAGATGGCATTCACACAAAGCATGTCTAAACTAAGCAGATGGCATTCACACAAGGCACCATATGCATGATATAACCAACATCAGCATGCCAAGTTAAGCGAAGACCTCAGGGGGTAAATAGAAGTGGTGTTCTCCTTCTGAATCCCCCTTAGAACAGATATCTTCCTCTTGATTACAATCCGAAATGGGTGGAGGGGGCTGCCTTTACGCCTATCATGGAGCGACGTCTGCATGAAATTTTATTGCCACACAAGGCTCGTCTCTTTTGCTCTACATGTTTAGTTCCATTGTGTACAATAACTGACATGCATAGGAATAAAACATAGTGATATTATGTAAGGAGTGCATGCAGAAATCCAGAGTGATGGCAGCAACCTGTGGATAGACCCAAAACCAATGATAGCAGGCAGATAATGGCTTCAGTTAAAAAATACAGATAATGGCTTCTTTACTGTTTGTTTCCCACCCAACATGAAACTCATAGTAGACACCAGAGATTAACCAGATAGTAGATAGATACTATTGATTGCGCCCCGATATGTACCCCACAACCATTTAAAAACTCAAGTTCGACCATTAATTTGAAGCTAACTCAGAGTCTAATCGGTGAACAGGACGATAAAGTAGCATGTAATATTAAGCGATGCATAACGTAAGCAGACACAAAAAAGTGCGACTTCTCTTGCGGACTAATGACCCACAAGTATAGGGGATCTATCGTAGTCCTTTCGATAAGTAAGAGTGTCGAACCCAACGAGGAACAAAAGGAAATGATAAGCGGTTTTCAGTAAGGTATTCTCTTCAAGAACTGAAATTATAGGTAATAGATAGTTTTGTGATAAGATAATTTGTAACGAGCAACAAGTAACAAAAGTAAATAAAGTGCAGCTAGGTGGCCCAATCCTTTTTGTAGCAAAGGACAAGCCTGGACAAACTCTTATATGAAGGAAAGCGCTCTCGAGGACACATGGGAATTATCGTCAAGCTAGTTTTCATCACGTTCATATGATTCGCGTTCGGTACTTTGATAATTTGATATCTGGGTGGACCAGTGCTTGGGTGCTGTCCTTACTTGGACAAGCATCCCACTTATGATTAACCCCCATTGCAAGCATCCGCAACTACAACAGAAGTATTAAGGTAAACCTAACCATAGCATGAAACATATGGATCCAAATCAGCCCCTTACGAAGCAACGCATAAACTAGGGTTTCAGCTTCTGTCACTCTAGCAACCCATCATCCACTTATTACTCCCCAATGCCTTCCTCTAGGCCCAAATAATGGTGAAGTGTCATGTAGTCGATGTTCATATAACACCACTAGAGGAGAGACAACATACATCTCATCAAAATATCGAATGAATACCAAATTCACATGACTACTAACAGCAAGACTTCTCCCATGTCCTCAGGAACTAACATAACTACTCACAAAGCATATTCATGTTCATAATCAGAGGGGTATTTATATGCATATAGGATCTGAACATATGATCTTCCACCAAATAAACCAACTAGCATCAACTATGAGGAGTAATCAACACTACTAGCAACCTACAGGTACCAATCCCAGACTTAGAGACAAGAATTGGATACAAGAGATGAACTAGGGTTTGATAGGAGATGGTGCTGGTGAAGATGTTGATGGAGATTGGCCCCCTCCCGATGAGAGGAGCGTTGGTGATGACGATGGTGATGATTTGCCCCTCCCGGAGGGAAGTGTCCCCGACAGAACAGCTCCGCCGGAGCCCTAGATTGGTTCCGCCAAGGTTCCGCCTCGTGGCGGCGGAGTCTCGTCCCGAAAGCTTGCTTATGATTTTTTTTCTCAACGAAAGACTCCATATAGCAGAAGATGGGCATCAGAGGGCCACCAGGGGGGCCACGAGGCAGAGGGGCGTGCCCAGGGGGGTAGGGTGCGCCCCCACCCTCGTGGCCAGGGTGTGGGCCCCCTCTGGAACCTCGTGCACTTAGTATTTTTTATATATTCTGAAAATAGCTTCCATGAAGTTTCAGGACTTTTGGAGCTGTGCAGAATAGGTCTCTAATATTTGCTCCTTTTCCAGCCCAGAATCCCAGTTGCCGGCATTCTCCCTCTTTATGTAAACCTTGTAAAATAAGAGAGAATAGGCATAAGTATTGTGACATAATGTGTAACAACAGCCCATAATGTAATAAATATCGATATAAAAGCATGATGCAAAATGGACATATCAACTCCCCCAAGCTTAGACCTCGCTTGTCCTCAAGCGAAAGCCGAAATCGAAAAATATGTCCACATGTTTAGATATAGAGGTGTCGATAAAAATAAAATACAGACATGAGGGCATCATGATCATTCTTAGAACATCAGCTTATATAATTATTGTCATATGATCTCTTATGCTAAAGTAACAATTCAATCACAATTTCAAGTATGACTCATAAACTTCATTGAAAACTAACAAACTATAATCTCAGTCATTGAAGCAATTGCAATTTATCATAACATAGGAAAGAGTCAATATAAGAGCTTTTCATCAAGTCCACATACTCAACTATCATATAGTCTTTCACAATTGCTAACACTCACACAATACTTATGGGTATGGAGTTTTAATCGGACACAGAGAAAGATAGGGGCTTATAGTTTTGCCTCCCAACGTTTTACCTCAAGGGTAATGTCAACAATAATAGTTCATGAAAACTCACATCCAATTAGCCATATATACCAGGATCTTTCCAACATATTGTGCTTGCCAAAAGATAAAATGTAAAAAAAGGAAAGGTGAAGATCACCATGACTCTTATGTAAGGTATGAGATAAAAGTAAAAGATAGGCCCTTCGCAGAGGGAAGCAAGGGTTGTCATGCACTTTTATGGTTGGATGCACAAAATCTTAATGCGAAAGAACGTCACTTTATATTGCCACTTGTGATATAAACCTTTATTATGCAGTCTGTCGCTTTTATTTCTTCCACATCACAAGATCGTATAAAGCTTATTTCCTCCACACCAATCAATCATACATATTTAGAGAGAAATTTTTTATTGCTTGCACCGATGACAACTTACATGAAGGATCTTACTCAATCCATAGGTAGATATGGTGGACTCTCATGGCAAAACTGGGTTTACGAGTATTTGGAAGCACAAGTAGTATCTCTACTTGGTGCAAAGAATTTGGCTAGCATGAGGGGAAAGGCAAGCTCAATCATGTAGGATGATCCATGACAATATAATTTATCTCAGATGTAAGAAAACATAACCCATTACGTTGTCTTCCTTGTCCAACGTCAACTATGTAGCATTTCATATTTTAATGAGTGCTCACAATCATAAAAGATGTCCAAGATAGTGTATTTATATGTGAAGACCTCTCTTTCTTTATTACTTCCTGTTAATTGCAACGATGACCAAAACTATGTTTGTCAACTCTCAACAGCTTTTATTTATCGTACTCTTTATATGTGAGCTCATTACTCTCCATAAGATCCATATGATCTCTTTTATTTCTTTTATTCTTTCTCTTTTCTTTTGTTCACTCAAGATCATGGCAAAATAATCAAACCCTGGACTGAACACTAATCTTTATTATATAGCTCACGAACTCGATTACATAGAGGGACCATAAAGCAAAACTCAAAACTAGATCATACCAAAAACTTTATTCTACTAGATCAATATATTACTAAAAGGATCGAACTAAGAAAAATGGTAAAGATAAAAGTGATGGTGATATGATACCGGGGCACTCCCCCAAGCTTGGCAGTTGCCAAGGGGAGTGCCCATACCCATATGATTATGTCTCCTTTGTTGGTGAATAAGATGGTGGTGATGATGAAGTAGGCTTGTCGTCCATTTTCCAAGGCATAGGCTCACCATCATAGAAGGATGAACGAGTCTCCGGGATCCTCAAATCTGCAGCCAAACTCATCCTCTTGAATCTATATTCATACTCATAGTTTTGGTTTTGCAGGTCATAGATTTGGGCTTGGAGGTGCTCGATCATCTCGTGAAGCTTGAAGATGGTCTCCCCAATGTTCTTGGCATCCAGGTTGTGGTTGTTGGCGAACTCCGTGATCATCATATGGTTGACGTCGAGTCCGTGTTCCACCATCTCCTGGCACTTGAAAACTTGTTGTTCCATTGCCTCGAGCCTTGTCTCCACGCTTCCGGTCCTCCTTGGTCCCTCAACATCGCGGATGTGCAGCATCCCCTCATGCATCTCAATGGTTTGAGGGTGTTGCGGCACTTCCGCGAGGTAGGGGTTGATGACCTTCTCGAAAAACTTGTCCTTGGGGGTACTTGGAGACGTCATGATGATCTAGATCTTTCAGAAAAACAGCTCGAAACAAGAACAGAGGACATTTGCGTGATACAGGAGTCAAAACCGTCGGGAGATTATATAATGAATTTTTACCGACCAAAATATGTAACGTGCAAGAAAACGGAGTCCGGAGAGCGCACGAGGTAGGGGGCGCGCCCAGGGGGTAGGGCGCACCATCCACCCTCGTGGAGCCCTCGTGTCCTTCCCGGACTGCTTCTTATTTTTCTATTTTTCTAAATATTCCAAAACGGAGAAAAATTGCCATTAGAACTGTTTTGGAGTCGGTTTACTTATCGTACCACATACCTATTCCTTTTCGGAGTCTGAAACATTCCGGAAAGTGTCCCTTATGTATTCCTCTGGGGTTACGGTTTCAATAACAATGGTTTCAACATTTATAGGATTACCTGAGATATGATGTTTGATTCTTTGACCGTTCACCACCTTCTGATTTGTGCCTTCGAAGTTGTTGATTTTTATGGCACCGGAACGGTAGACCTCCTCGATAACGTAAGGACCTTCCCATTTAGAGAGAAGTTTTCCTGCAAAAAATCTTAAACGAGAGTTGTATAGCAATACATAATCACCTACATTAAACTCACACTTTTGTATCATTTTGGCATGCCATATTTTAACTTTTTCTTTAAACAATTTGGCATTCCCATAGGCTTGGGTTCTCCATTCATCAAGTGAGCTAATGTCAAATAACCTTTTCTCACCGGCAAGTTTGAAATCATAATTGAGCTCTTTAATAGCCCAATGAGCCTTATGTTCTAGTTCGAGAGGTAGGTGACATGCTTTTCCATAAACCATTTTATAGGGAGACATACCCATAGGATTTTTATATGCAGTTCTATAGGCCCATAATGCATCATCAAGTTTCTTGGACCAATTCTTTCTAGATCTATTAACAGTCTTTTGCAAAATTAATTTGAGTTCTCTATTACTCAATTCTACTTGACCACTATACTGTGGGTGATAAGGAGATGCAATTCTATGGTTAACATCATACTTGGCAAGCATTTTACGAAAAGCACCATGAATAAAATGTGAACCACCATCAGTCATTAAATATCTAGGGACCCCAAACCTCGGGAAAATAACTTCTTTAAGCATCTTAATAGAGGTGTTATGATCAGCACTACTAGTTGGAATAACTTCTACCCACTTAGTAACGTAATCAACAACAACTAAAATATGTGTATATCCATTAGAGGCAGGAAACGGTCCCATATAATAAAAGCCCCAAACATCAAATGGTTCAACAACAAGTGAATAATTCATAGGCATTTGTTGACGACTACTAATATTACCAATTCTTTGACATTCATCACAAGATAAGACAAACTTACGGGCATCCTTGAAGAGAGTAGGCCAATAAAAACCGGATTGCAATACCTTATGTGCAGTTCTATCTCCAGCGTGGTGTCCTCCATAAGCTTCGGAGTGACACTTGCGTAGGATCTGTTCCTATTCATGTCAGGTACACAATGCCTAATAACACCATCTACTCCTTCTTTATAAAGATGTGGGTCATCCCAAAAGTAATGTCTTAAATCATAGAAAACCTTTTTCTTTTGCTGGTATGTGAAACTAGGTGGTATAAATTTAGCAACAATGTAATTAGCATAATCAGCATACCATGGAGCAGTATGAGAAGCATTTATGACATTTAATTGTTCATCAGGAAAGCTATCATCAATAGGTAGTGGGTCATCAAGAACATTTTCTAACCTAGACAAGTTATCTGCAACGGGGTTCTCAGCTCCCTTTCTATCAATAATATGCAAATCAAATTCTTATAGCTAGAGAACCCATCTAATAAGTCTAGGTTTAGCATCTTTCTTTTCCATAAGATATTTAATAGCAGCATGATCCGTGTGAATAGTTACTTTTGAATCAAGAATATAAGGTCTGAACTTATCACAAGCAAATACAACTGCTAAGAATTCTTTTTCAGTAGTAGCATAATTTCTCTGGGCATTGTCTAGAGTTTTACTAGCATATTGAATAACATTTAATTTCTTATCAACTATTTGCCCTAGAACAGAACCTATAGCATAATCACTAGCATCACACATAATTTCAAAGGGTAAATTCCAATCAGGTGGCTGAACAATAGGTGCAGAAATCAATGCTTTCTTAAGTATTTCAAATGCTTCTACACAATCATCATCAAAGATAAAAGGAATATATTTTTGTAATAGATTAGTCAGAGGACGAGAAATTCTTGAGAAGTCCTTAATGAACCTCCTATAAAAGCCGGCATGACCAAGGAAACTTCTTATACCTTTGATGTCCTTGGGACACGACATCTTTTCAATAGCATCAACTTTAGCTTTATCAACTTCAATGCCCCTTTCAGAAATTTTATGCCCCAAGACAATACCTTCATTAACCATAAAGTGGCACTTCTCCCAATTCAAGACAAGGTTAGTTTCTTCACATCTCTGCAAAACTCGATCAAGGTTGCTTAAGCAATCATCAAAAGAGGATCCATAAACGGAGAAATCGTCCATGAAAACCTCACAAATCTTTTCACAAAAGTCAGAGAATATAGCCATCATGCATCTTTGAAAGGTTGCAGGTGCATTACATAAAGCAAAAGGTATACGTCTATAAGCAAAAGTATCGAAAGGGCAAGTAAAAGTGGTCTTTGATTGATCATCAGCTGACACGGGTATTTGAGAGAAACTAGAATAACCATCTAGAAAGAAAAATGTGTATGTTTGGATAATCTTTCTAGCATTTGATCAATGAAAGGTAAGGGGTAATGATCTTTTTTAGTAGCCTTATTTAATTTGCGGAAATCAATTACCATCCTATAACCGGTAATAATTCTTTGCAGAATCAATTCATCTTTATCATTAGGAACGACAATAATACCTCCCTTCTTAGGAACACAATGGACAGGACTTACCCACGGACAATCAACAACGGGATAAATTATACCTGCCTCAAGGAGCTTTAGTATTTCTTTTCTTACCACTTCTTTCATCTTAGGATTCAGCCGTCGTTGATGATCAATAACTGGTTTGGCATCTTTCTCCAAATTTATTTTGTGTTGACATAGAGTGGGACTAATGCCCTTAAGATCATCAAGAGTATATCCAATAGCAGCACGGTGCTTCTTCAGAGTTTTCAATAATTTTTCTTCCTCCTTCTCTGAAAGTTTAGCACTAATAATAACAGGATATATCTTCTTTTCATCAAGATAATCATATCTAAGAGTATCGGGCAATGGTTTAAGCTCAAACACAGGATCACCCTTGGGTGGAGGAGGATCCCCTAATATTTCAACAGGCAAGTTGTGTTTCAGAATAGGTCCCTGTTTAAAGAACACTTCATCTATTTCCCTTCTTTCATTCATAAACATATCATTTTCATGGTCTAGCAAATATTGTTCTAAAGGATCACTAGGAGGTACAGCAATAGAAGCACGACCAATAATTTCATATTTACTAGGCAATTCCTCTTCACGGCATTGTCTACAAAATTTAGAAAAGTTGAACACATGAGACATAACACCTAAACCAATAGTAACAACATCCTTTTCGCAGTCTATCCTTGCATTAACAGTGTTTAAGAAGGGTCTACCAAATATAATGGGACAAATGCTATCTTGTGGGGAACCAAGAACAAGAAAATCAGCAAGATATTTAGTTTTCCCACACAAGACTTCAACATCTCTAACAATCCCAATTGTTGAAATAGTATCTCTATTGGCAAGTTTAATTGTGACATCAATATCTTCTAACTCAGCAGGTTCAATATCATGCATAATTTCTTTGTATAAGTCAATAGGTATTGCACTAGCACTGGCACCCATATCACACAAGCCATGATAACAATGATCTCCTATTTTAACAGAAATAATAGGCATGCCTACCATAGGTCTATGTTTATCTTTAGCACAAGGTTTAGCAATTCTAGCAGTTTCATCACAAAAATAAATAACATGCCCATCAATATTATCAGCTAAGAGATCCTTAACAATAGCAATATTAGGTTCAACTTTAACTTGCTCAGGAGGTGTATAGGTTCTAATATTGCTTTTACGAACCACATTTGAAGCTTTAGCATGATCTTTTATCTAACAGGAAAAGGTGGTTTCTCAACATAAGTAGTAGGAATAATAGGATCATTATAAGTGATAGTCTTTTCTTCAACTTTAATAGGTGCAGCTACTTTTACTTCTATGGGTGGATGATATTTAAACCACTTCTCCTTAGCGAGATCAACATGAGTATCAAAAGATTCACAGAAAGAAGCTACTATCTCAGAGTCAAGTTCATATTTAGTGCTAAATTTACGGAAAACATCGGTATCCATAAAAGATTTAACACAATCAAACTTAGGTGTCATACTTGACTCCTTACCTTCGTCGAGATCCCAATCTTCAGAGTTGCATTTAATTCTTTCCAATAAATCCCATTTGAATTCAATAGTCTTCATCATAAAAGAGCCAGCACAAGAAGTATCGAGCATGGTGCGATTGTTATCAGAAAGCCGAGCATAAATTTTTTGGATAATCATTTCTCTTGAGAGCTCATGATTGGGGCATGAATATAACATTGATTCAAGCCTCCCCCAAGCTTGAGAGATGCTTTCTCCTTCGCGAGGCCAAAAATTATATATATATATAATTACAATCACAATGAACATGATGCATAGGATAAAACTTCTGATGAAATTCCAATTTCAATCGTTTGTAGTTCCATGATCCCATATCATCACATGGCCTATACCATGTCAATGCATCTCCCTTCAAAGATAAAGGGAAGACCTTCTTCTTGATAACATCATCAGGCATACCTACAAGCTTAAACAATCCACAAACTTCATCCACATATATTAGGTGCTCATCAGGATGTAATGTTCCATCTCCTGCAAAAGGATTAGCTAGCAGTTTTTCTATCATATCCAAAGGAATTTCGAAGTAGACATTTTCATTTTCAGTAGGTTCAGTAGGTTGAGGAGCAACTATTTGCTCTACTGGTCGAGGTGAAGATACCCCGAACAAGCCCCTCAAAGGATTACTTTCCATAATAACAAGTGACAGTAAATTTCAGCACACTATATAAATTTTTTCTTACGAAATTCCACCTACCAAAGGCGCTTCACTCCCCGGCAACGGTGCCAGAAAAGAGTCTTGATGACCCACAAGTATAGGGGGATCTATCATAGTCCTTTCGATAAGTAAGAGTGTCGAACCCAATGAGGAGCAGAAGGAAATGATAAGTGGTTTTCAGCAAGGTATTCTCTGCAAGCACTGAAATTATAGGTAATAGATAGTTTTGTGATAAGATAATTTGTAACGATCAACAAGTAACAAAAGTAAATGAAGTGCAGCAAGGTGTCCCAATCCTTTTTGTAGTAAAGGACAAGCCTGGACAAAATCTTATATGAAGGAAAGCGCTCCCGAGGACACATGGGAATTATTGTCAAGCTAGTTTTCATCATGTTCATATGATTCACGTTCGGTACTTTGATAGTTTCATATGTGGGTGGGCCGGTGCTTGGGTGCTGTCCCTACTTGGACAAGCATCCCACTTATGATTAACCCCCATTGCAAGCATCCGCAACTACAACAGAAGTATTAAGGTAAACCTAACCATAGCATGAAACATATGGATCCAAATCAACCCCTTACGAAGCAACGCATAAACTAGGGTTTAAGCTTCTGTCACTCTAGCAACCCATCATCTACTTATTACTCCCCAATGCCTTCCTCTAGGCCCAAATAATGGTGAAGTGTCATGTAGTCGACGTTCACATAACACCACTAGAGGAGAGACAACATACATCTCATCAAAATATCGAACGAATACCAAATTCACATGACTACCAATAGTAAGACTTCTCCCATGTCCTCAGGAACTAATGTAACTACTCACAAAGCATATTCATGTTCGTAATCAGAGGGGTATTAATATGCGTATAGGATCTGAACATATGATCTTCCACCAAATAAACCAACTAGCATCAACTACGAGGAGTAATCAACACTACTAGCAACCTACAGGTCTCAATCCCAGACTTAGAGACAAGAATTGGATACAAGAGATGAACTAGGGTTTGAGAGGAGATGGTGTTGGTGAAGATGTTGATGGAGATTGGCCCCCTCCCGATGAGAGGAGCGTTGGTGATGATTTGCCCCTCCCGAAGGGAAGTGTCCCCGGCAGAACAGCTCCGCCGGAGCCCTAGATTGGTTCCGCCAAGGTTCCGCCTCGTGGCGGTGGAGTCTTGTCCCAAAAGCTTGCTTATGATTTTTTTCTCAACGAAAGACTCCATATAGCAGAAGATGGGCATCGGAGGGCCACCAGGGGGGCCCACGAGGCAAGGGGCGTGCCCCCACCCTCATGGCCAGGGTGTGGGACCACTCTAGAACTTATTGCGCTCAATATTTTTTATATATTATGAAAATAGCTTCCATGAAGTTTCAGGTCTTTTGGAGCTGTGCATAATAGGTCTCTAATATTTGCTCCTTTTCCATCCCAGAATCCCAGCTGCCGGCATTCTCCCTCTTTATGTAAACCTTGTAAAATAAGAGAGAATAGGCATAAGTATTGTGACATATTGTGTAATAACATCCCATAATGCAATAAATATCGATATAAAAGCATGATGCAAAATGGACGTATCACGGACCCGTGTAGTCCTCGAGGTCATCTGCTCGGTAGATGATGGTAATGCAGTTGTCATGGCTGCCGGCGGCGGGGAAGAAGATTTGAGGCGGCAAAAGACAGTCTAGAGGCCGGATCCCTGCTGTGCTGGACCCTTCTGTCGTTGGAGCAGCTGAGCTGGGCTGGACGACGATGGAGCATGAGCGGGAAAAACCACACAAGGTTTTCTTTGACAACTATTTGTAAGAGAAGTAATTCTGTAAGGGCTCGTTTGAATTGGAGGATTTAACAACGCAGGGATAGGAAATACACAGTATTAGGATAGGAATGCTCGTGGAAAACAGAGAATTTAAAAACATAGGATTTCTGCCAATCTGGGTGTTTGGTTCACAAGAATTGGAAGATCACAGGATGCAAAGAAGCATGGTGAGATTAAGTCAAACCACAAGAAAATGTACGGTTATAATGCTATTATGCTACTATCTCTTAGTCTTGTGCTTCATGAATAGGAATTTGAAAAGGAGGACAAGTGGATATTAAAATTCCTACGGTTTTTCTTTCAAGGAGACACTAAAGGAACAAATCCTACAGTTTTCCTTTGCTCCATTCCTTTGAACCAAATGCATGAATAGTAGTACCATAGGAAACCTTCCTATTCCTATGTTTTCCTTCACTTTTCCTTTCAAGCACTGGCGATTCTAGTAGGCAGGCTTGAGCAAGGAAAAGCCTACACTCAGAAAATGTTTTTGTGCTACTTCTACTACTTTGGACCAATGCCACTGCCCTACTAGCTCAACTCCTAGGCCCATCGACAAATGCACAACTCAAACTCGCAGAGATAAACAATGATGGCGTTCAAGAGAGTCCATCACAGATAGCTAAGTTGCCTGGTACCTCACTGCTTGTCATATAGTAGGATAAACTAATCGTATTTCATGTTACTACGTGTGCTCAGTGGACAATATATATAGCATGTAGAGTAAAAAATAGATGCAAAAAGTGTAAAACCTCTTTGGCGAAGCCATGTCGATCTCAGTGTGATTGGGTTGGTCGGTGAGGATGATCCGGCTGAATTGGCTGTCGGAGGAGGGGAAGAAGATCTTAGGCATCTTGAGATGGAGCCCGGGGTACTGCTCCGCTGTGATGGAGGGTTTCGTCGTTGGAGCAGCTCCGATGAGTTGTACGACACTAAGGCTGAAGCAGGAGAGAGACAACGTTAAACTGAGTGGAATTCTAATAGCATCTCCAATAGATGACATAAAATACATAACCAGAAAGTGCTAGATGTAAAATACATCAGCCGCTCATCTCTGAACTTAACTATCGAAACTGAATTTAACAGTCGAAACTGAACTTAACTGTCGAAACTGAATTTTGTTGTCGAAACTGAACGCACTAGTAGCAGAAAAGTAGTAGAAGCACCACGTGCGAGAAGCGGGGCAGCTGATCGTGTAGCAGTTCATCTTCAACCTCCACCCCCTGAGCCGCCAGCCACCACCGGCCAAACCGCCACCCCCGCCACCCGCGGCCGATGGTGTGCCGCCCCGCCGGCCCCAAAACCACTCCTCACCGCCGGTCCGCTGCCGCCCCGGCCATCCCTCTAGCCCCCCCCCGCCCCCCCCCCTACCCCCCCCCCCCCCCCGTGATAAGCTTTTCCTCCGACGATCCCCACGCCACCGCCCCATCACCTCTGGCGACCACCACCCCCACCCTAAACCCTAAGATAGATAGTGAGGTACCTCTCCGACGAGCCCCCCTCCCCGCTGCGACTGGTTCTTCCTTAACTCTGGCTAGCCCCCACCCCCTGAAAATCGACTGACCCAAAAGTCGATTCAGTCGACTGAAGTGTAGCCAAATCAGAGCAGCATCGCAAGCAAGAGCAAGAGCGAGAGCAGCAACGCGAGCAAGAACAAGAGCAATAGCAAGAGCAGACCAGGCAGGGGACCGAGAGCAAGAGCAGAGCAGCAGCGCGAGCGAGAGCTAAAGCACCAATAGCTCCTACTGATGTGGATGTCGTCGCCAAGGGAGCGACGCCGTGGAGGAAGTGGCTGGCGACGCCGCCGTGGATGGAGTCGCGCCATGTCGGCTCCGGACTGAGTGCCGACAACACCGTGAGATCAAATCAAGAAGAAAATGCGGCGATTAGGTGTACAACCTATTTGGTGGAGCCGATTAGGCCTCAACTTAATTCGAGGAAACAGTGATGATGCTGTTCTTCCGGTGGTACAGGTGAAGACGGCGGTGTGGGAATGGAGGTGGTGCGAAAGACGAGGGGAACGTCGGGGTGACTCCTTGGAGGTGGAGGACGGGGTGCCTGTACCGGCTGGACGACGAGATCGACGACGGATCCTCATCCTCTAAGGTGGATGAGGGACGTCGAGGTAGCCTGGGTGGCGGATGGAGGAGGGTGTGGGTCTTCATGGGTTTTTATGGCCTCGGTGTACGAATGGGTGGGCTGACGGGATGGGAGTGGAGAACCATGGCTTAGGGACGCGCTGGTCCAAAATGCGGGGTAAGTTACGAAAGTACCCCCACCGATTTGAGCTAGGCGGTTCTTTCGGTTCATGGGTATCACGGGCATTTCGCGTGTTGGGATTTCGCAGGAGGTGGGAGTTTTCACATGCATTGAAATTTTGGGATAGCAAGGCGCGGGTTGAGATGGAGGGAGTTTTCAGAGCACAACGAGACAAAGATATATCTTAAATATTTTGGGGTAACAAGGTGCGGGTTGGAGAGGCGGGAGTTTCGCTGCATGATAGATAGAGATGCTAGCTTGAAATTTCGGCATAACAAGGCGCGGCTTGAAATTTCGGGAGAACAAGCTTAACGTGTACCAAAAAAACAATTTGCACCTCACTATAGAGAGCCATGTCCCGTTTTACTATATTACTAGAAATGCATTCAATAAGAAAAACTAAAAGAATCGGGACAACAAACATAACGTGTACAGTACCAAAGTAATTTGCGCTTCCCTCAACAATAAAAAACAATGTGTGTTGTCTACCATATGGACTAATTAAATTTGAGTATATTTTCCCTGTTTGAATGGGATTGTACTCGGGTTAGTTATACAACCATCTAAATATTATTTTCACAACACATGAGATGAATATAGGAGAAGTAAATTCCTATATAAATATGAACGACATGTACATACGATCTCAAATTCAAATATATGTATCCGTTGATGTTGAATTCAAATCATAGTACATGTATTCTCTAGCTAGATGTTCGGAATCTAAACCATGTATGATACTACGTACAATGTGTTTAACACACACAACACACACACACAAACACCATTTAGACTGGTAAGGTACATGTGCATTGATCTTAAATATTTCTGGGTAACAAGGCGCCGGTTGAAATTTCCAGACAAGCCTAACGTGTACTGTACCAAATCAATTCACACTTCCGTCGATGAAAAAACAAAAAGAAATCAATTCGCACCACACAAGAGAGTCTAGTCCCGTGTACTGTACCAAATCAATTCGCACTACAAATGCCATTCAACACTTTGAATTCATGTTATGTTCAATTAAAATATCTCGCTACGTGTATAATGCATGCAACCTGCAACTCAAATGAACGTTTTAGTTCATTCCAAACGTATATACTACTGCTTCAATATGAACTAAATTTGAATTCGTTTCTCTATTTGAACAAGATCTACAATAATGATTGTTGTGAAGTCAAACCATTTGAATTCATTTCTCTATTTTAATAAGATCTACAATCATCATTATTTTCAAGTTAAACCATCGTTTGTGTATTATCTTCACAGCACACCACATGATTACTGTCGAGTTAGATATGAACTATGTGTACTATATGAACTCGAACCTGAATTTTTTAATCCACTTTATGTTGATTTCAAATCATAGTACATTTCAAGCTCTAGCTAGATCTTCATAATATAAACCATGTCTCATATGTATAATGTGTTTATCACATAATGTATGGTGCCCCGCCCCCTACACCTACAAGTATTTAGATGTGAGTTGCAAACGCCACACACACATTACCACAAATTCAAATAAAATGTGAGATTGTTTGATATATATAGTATTGTTTAGATTGTTTGATATTTAGTTGTAAGCTGCAAACGCCACACATTATCACAAATTCAAATGAAATGGGAGATGGTTTGATGTATAGTATGGGTTAGATTGTTCGACATTTAGCTGTGAGTTGCAAACGCCACGCATTATCACATTATGGTATAACATGTGCAAAATCACAACACGCCTATCACCACTATATTCATGCATGCATGTATTTATAACACTATGATCTCCGATTCAAATATATGAATCCACGTTCATATCAAATTATGATCTTTGTTAGTCTCTTACACCCACAAATACTCTAACCTTTGTAGCTAGCACCAACTTTCTCGCGTGCATGCACACGCCCTCCTCGCCCTACCCCTCCCTCAACATTCTATCCATCGCACACATTCATTTTTTTCTTTCGGTCATTCTCCCACAGTCTCCACAACTCCTTTCCGACACACACTGATCGATAAACCTCTGCAGTGATGTCTGCCTACAACATACACACGCACCTTCCATCTCCTCCTTTCTGTGTCCATGCCTCGTGTCTCTCATACGGTCCCACACACGTGTAAACTCTCGCCCCTCTTTTCATTGATCTCACAATCGCACACTCCTCCCCTTATCTAGCTAGTAGCTCAGCCTCTCGCACCACCTCCTAGCTCCATTCTCTCTGTCTATCCGTCTCGCTGGGCCTTATTTACCTCTAACAAATGGATGTACACTGACCAATCTCCCGCTATACATATAGCTAGCTAGGTCCTTATAACTCGTTTTTCCCCATGCATCGATTGATCTACCTCATTAGTTATGTCTCTCCCTTCCTCCGACAAACATCAATTCATCTACCGATCTAGTTGGGTTTGCTTACCAAACACATGGTTCCCCTTCATCATCCATGCATGCGTCCCGACACATCTATCACGCACAGGCACACATAAAAACACATCCCCACTCTTATTGATAATATTGCAGTTCTACCCTCAGTTTGTCTAGTAGGCCTCGTCCACCATCTTTGAGAAGCAACTCCATCACCCATCCAACACTCTACCCCTCTCCCTCCCTCTCTCTCTCTCTCCTCTCTCTCTCTCACGCTGTCCCAACCTATTTCCCGTCCTTCAGTTATGTAGGATGTCGACCGATCTCCCTCAAGACATAGCTGGGTCTCTCCTTCTCAACACTTATACGAGTCGTTCTACCTCTCTAGTTAGGCCTCTGCCTCCCCCTCCCCCACACACCGATACATCGAGTGCTCTAGTCATGTCTTAGTGCCACACACAAACTTGCCCTGTGCCCTCTGACGTTCCGGTAGGTCAGTCGCCCTATATCTTTGACTTGCACACACACAATTTTGATGGCTCTCTTCATTGATATCGCACCCACCCACTTCGTCCTCTCTTCGACTCTATCGATATCTGTGACCCCTCCCTCTCTTCTCGTCGATCGCCCCCCTCTATATATGATATAGATAGGCCTCTATTTCACACACATTGCATGTGTCGAATTTTTGTTTGAGATGTCATCGACACATATTCCCACAAATACATTCACGAAATCACCCCCAACAAAAAACACCCACGAACACACACACCATTTGTCTAGATTTGTATCTGTCTCACACACACCCACGTAGGTGGGAGACGTGCATGAAGAGAAGAGGTGCACGCACGGCGCACGTACGCCCATCTCTTTCCCAACCACACCCGCGCGGGTACACGGTGGAGCTCATTTCTATACGAAAAGGCAGCCCACGTGGTAATTTGACACGTGTACTGGTTGTCCACTTGATGGAGGACCGTCTACCACGGGTGAACAAACAAATTGCGACTTGACGCGTTATGTTAAAAAAGAGGCAAACCATGTGGGCCATACCTTAGAGGCAAGGCTTTATACACTCGTGATGCTCTGGACGTATGACTTTTGATGTGTCCCGTCAACTCGCAGAACAAGGAGAAGCTTGCTTAGTACGCCGTCTCCCCCGCCCACGGGCACGGTGGCTCACAGGACGGGGTGAAGCTTGCTTACTACGCCTTACGCCCGCTCCCTCACCCACGCGCGCGATGGCTCGCAGGACGAGGAGAAAATTTTACTACTCCCTCCGTTTACTCCTCGTCCCTACCTTGGTTAGAGAGATTATCATATTGTTTGGAATATATGTCCTTTAGTAGATTTCAATATGAACCACTCCACTAGTACATACTCCAAACACTGATGTGTATAGACGTATTTTAGAGTGTAGATTCACTCATTTTGCTCTGTATGTAGTCCATATTGAAACAGATGTAATAGTACGCACTCTCCCTCGCCCCTCGACCCTCGCCCACGTGGTGGACGTGCAGCAATTCATTCGGTCTCATATAGCCAGAACGATATATACTGTAGTACCATTATTGCTCGACTTCCCGAAGAGGCAAAGAGCCAATCACAAGGTTAATATTTTCGAGATGCCAAGCACAAGGTTTATAGGAGAACGAGTAGTACTAGTACTAGTAGTACATACCAGTGGTACGTACTATACGAGGAAGAAGGCAACAAGATGTATGTTTTGCGTGACAGTCTCTTCTTAGATGACGTGCTAGACCTAGTGGACCTCATTGTTGCAAAGGGACTACTCCCTATCATAGATGGCACGATTCAGAGTGGTGGGCATCGGGGATAATTCGGAGCTGCTTAGTCTTAAACCCCATGAAGAAGTCCCATCAAAAGGAATAGCCATCCTCTACACGTGCTCCTATGTGAAACGAGTAAATGAGACAAAAAGAGAAAGAGACAAAGTAAAAAAAATCACCAGCCTTAGATCCAGCCCTATTGTATCAGTGAATGATATTTCTATGTCGTGATTGACATGGCTATATTATTAACCATGCTACGGAGATTGTTGGGGATATTACTACTGGACGTAAACCGGCTAGAAGTAGCCGGGTTAACTCTATGAAGATTAGATGCCCATGAAGACGTGAGGATGGTGGCGCTTTACGAAGGCCCAAGGCCCAAAGGCGGGTTAAGGCCTGTAGATGTAAATCGACTTTCTCATGTAACTTGCATTGTAAGATAGGAAGGATAGAGACCGGGTTGGACACGTTAACGATCCGGCCTCGGGACTCTGTAAACCGACGGGCGTCAACCTGTGTATATAAAGGGACGACTCGGCAGCGGTTTAGGGACAACACAACAACAACTCGAGAGCCAGGCAAAGCGGATTCGCTCCCTGATCATCGAAACCCCAGCAATTCCATCACAACTAGACGTAGGCTTTTACCTTCATCGTAAGGGGCCGAACTAGTATAAAACTCTCGTGTCCCTTTTCCGGTTTAACCCCATTAAGCTAACCCGTAGCGATGGCTCCACGACTAAGTCCTTTCACGAGGACATCTGCCGTGACAAAACCACGACAGTTGGCGCCCACCGTGGGGCTGTCGCATGATGGTTTTGAGTTCTTGAAGGGCAGCTTCGAAGGGCTCAAGGGATACGCGGTGGGCCGGATGACTAAAAGTCGTCGCGGCAAGCTCTACATCGACGATGCAGGATGGGGTCCCGAGGCCGGTTCAATTGAATATGGGTACCGGGTCCCCTTTGTTGGGATTCACGTCTTCATCGGCAAGATCGGCAAACCGGGCCCTGAGCCGGGCACCTGCACTGACATCAATGAGACGGCTCAGCGTGCAAGCCATGCCCAGGTTCGGCCCGCAGCAAGGCATGTTTCCGTAGGTGTCATCCATGGAGCGGAATATGAGGATGGACCGACATCTGATGGAGAAACCGTTGTATGTTCTGATGACGAGTCTTCAACCGGAGAGACCGGGTCGTTGTATCAGCTGCAGGACGGCCGGATTAGTGGAGGTTCCGATGGCAACAGTATTCTGGACCGCCTCAATCTGCCAAGCCGGGTCGCGGTCTTCATGGCCGGTACACAACCAGTGCAACACTCTTCTACCGCCGCGGCAATGATCTCCGGTTCAGCAACAACAACACCAGCGGGAGCAGGGGGCTCTGCACCGCCTCCGGCTCAGGTTTTGTCCGATCTGTTCGACACTTTCGCAATGTTACTAGCAGTGGAGGTGGATGCGGCAAACCGGGATCAACACAACGCGGAGATTGCAAAGTTGAAGGATCAGATAACTCAGGCTAAAGCGGACCTGGCAGCAGAGAACGCCAGGATGGCTACAGAACAGGCCGAGTTAGAAGCCCATGCCTACCGTCTTAAGCTGGATCAGAGTGCCTCAGATGATGTCATGAGGAGGAGATACCGGTCGCACCTCCCGCCGGGTTATGAGCCAAGAAATCTCTTCAACACGCCAGGAGCAGGAACCAGTAACCACTCGGTGGTAAACCGGACTGAGGCACCGGTAACAGGAGCGCCGGTTCAACCGCGCACGATGGACCCGCCTCGTCAGAACAACATTGTGTCACAGCGCGTTCTGACACCTCTGGGGCATTACTCCAACCTGTTGGATAACATTGTGGCCGCCGCTTCCCGTTTGGCAGCTCTCCCGATCGAAGGCGAGTCACCGGTGGCGGTTGAGACACGACGGGCTAGGGAACTCCTCCAAACAGCTTTAACCCAGCAGCAGGCTTATTCGCATAGTCGTGAGAGGATTCATTCCACCCCCCGTCCAAGCCGGAGTTACAACAGGCATATTGAAGAACCGGCTGTGTCAAGCAGTGCGCGGCACCATAACCCGGCGGGTGGTGGTGCTAATGCACAAGATGTGGTGGATCATGGCCGAGCACGTCGAGAGGCCGAGTTAGCAGCTCAGCACGCAGCTCGTCAGCCTACTCCAGTTCGTCCGACCACCTCAGTGAAACCAGGTGTGGTCTTCAGTTCTTTGGGGGTACCATGCCTCACCCCAGCCTTGCGTAATGTGCGCCCAAGGATTTTAAGGGCCCTCGTAAGGTGCCTAATTACACTGCCGATTTGCCCCCCTGAGTCATGGGTTGAGAGTTATGAGATGGCGATGGAGATGCTGGATGTGGATGAAGCGGTATGTGCTAAGTATTTCACCATGATGTTGGAAGGAACAACTCGTACTTGGTTAAAGAGTCTACCAGCTAACTCCATTGCGTCATGGGCCGAGTTAAAGAGCCGGTTTATCCAGAATTTCAAGGATACATGTAAGTCGCCCATGTCAATTGTGGACCTAGCCGCTTGTGTTCAAGAGGATGGGGAGTCTACGACACATTGGGTGAAGCGAGTCTTAGCTATTTTGCATTCATCAGAACGCATCAATGTAGATACAATAGTTTTGACGTTGGAGGGCAACTGCTGGTTCATGCCATTAAAATTGAAGTTGGGAAGGCTCAAACGTCACTGTAATGACATGTCAACACTTATGGCCGCTTTGATTAAATATTCCGATTCAGATAGTACCAAGGACCCTGATTCTAAAGAGGACAAACCAGGGAAAGGGAAAAAGAATGGCAGTGCCAAGGGGCAGCAGCATAACCCGGCAGGTCATGGGAACAATGGTAAGTGCAAAGCGGACAATAGCATGGATTTTGTGGCTAACACCAACGCCCAGGATAACAGTCAGCGTTGTAAGGGTAAACCGCCCCAGAGGGGTGGAGGGTCAGGCCCCAATCTGGAGTGCCTACTAAATCAACCTTGTCCAAAGCATGGATCGAAGGAGAAGCCAGCTTCACATCTTTGGAAGGATTGTTTCATCATGCGAGAGTTCAAGAATTTCAATATGTTTCAATACGACAATGGCCCGCCCGGCGGTCCAGGAGGTAGTTTTCATGGGCTGGGTTACGGAGGCAGCAGTCGGGTTATCAGAGCAATCCGAAGCAGTTGAATAGTGGGTAGTATCATGTCTTTACCACTAGCTTGTGTAAGCGCGATCAGAAGCTTCACAAGAGGGCCGTGAACTCGGTTGAACCGGCGGTGCCTCAGTATTTGCGCTGGTCTGAACAACCCATTTTATGGAGTCGGGAGGATCATCCGCCCCGGTTTGATAATCCGGGTCATCTGGCCTTAGTGGTGGCTCCTCAAGTCGGGGGATACAAGTTCACCAAAGTGCTTATGGATGGAGGGAGTAGTATCAATATCCTTTACTATGATACCTTCCGTCGCATGGGGCTGACAGACAAGAGTCTTAAACTGTCGAACACCGTCTTTCATGGAGTGGTGCCTGGTAAATCGGCGTACCCAATTGGCAAGATATCCCTAGAGGTGGCTTTTGGAGATGATCATGATTCAAGATCAGAAACTTTGACTTTTGAAGTGGTGAAAATCAAGAGCCCATATCATGCCCTATTCGGAAGGCCGGCTTATGCTAAGTTCATGGCGAGGGCGTGTTATGTCTATGTGCAGCCTAAGATGTCAGGTCATAAGGGGACCATCACGGTACATGGGAGCAGGAAGATTGCTTTGGAATGTGAAGAAGGGGATGCGGCTTATGCTGAGTCGGTTTGTGCCACAGAGGAGCTGAAATTTTATAAGGACAATGTTGATCCGGTAGATACGACTTCTTTGAAGAAGCCAACTACATAGCATGATCCGGCGCTGAAATTTAAATCGGCTGCAGACACTAAAATGGTTGATTTTGTTCCTGGCGATTCATTTCAGCAGTTCAGCATTAGCGCTAACCTGGACCCGAAATAGGAAAGCACGCTCATCGATTTCATCTGTGAGAACCAGGACATTTTTGCATGGAAGCCTTCTGACATGCCAGGTGTACCGAGGGAACTCGCTGAGCACACCCTTAATATAGATCCTAAGTTCAAACCAGTCAGGCAGTTTCTCCACCGCTTCAACGAAGATAGACATAAGGCTATTGGTGAGGAGGTAGCCCGGCTTTTGGCAGCAGGGTTTATCATGGAGGTTTTCCACCCCGAGTGGCTAGCCAATCTGGTGCTGGTACTTAAGAAAAACGGCACTTGGCGTATGTGTGTGGATTACACAGACTTGAACAAGGCCTGTCCAGCTGATCCCTTTGCTCCCATATATTGATCAGATTATTGATGCTACGGCGGGTTGTGGCCGTTTGTGTTTTCTGGATGCTTATTCTGGTTATCATCAGATGAAAATGGCAGTTAAGGACCAGGAAAAGACAGCCTTCATAACTCCCTTTGGCGCCTTCTGCTATGTATCCATGCCTTTTGGGCTCAAGAGTGCAAGGGCGACTTATCAGCGCTGTGTTTAGAATTGTCTTCATAAACAGATTGGGCGCAATGTTCATGCTTATGTGGATGATATTGTGGTGAAATCTAGGAAGGAGGAAACTTTGATAGATGACCTGAGGGAGACCTTTGATAACCTCCGGGCCTATAAGATGATGCTTAATCCGGCTAAATGTGTCTTTGGTGTTCCGGCAGGCAAGCTCTTGGGTTTTCTGGTGTCTAACAGAGGCATTGAGGCTAATCCAGAGAAGATCACGGCCATCACATCTCTGGCTAAACCGGCATGTATCAATGATGTTCAACATTTGGCGGGCCAGATTGCAGCTTTAAGCCGGTTTATCAGCCGCCTTGGGGAGAAGGCTATTCCTTTCTACCAGATGCTAAAGAAAACGAACGATTTCGTGTGGAGTGACGCGGCTGATAAAGCGTTTGAGGACTTGAAGAGACAGTTGGCTGAGCCTCCCATCCTTGCGGCTCCGGTTGATAAAAAGCCCTTATTTCTATATGTGGCTGCTAATGCCCGGGCTGTTAGTGTGGCTATTGTGGTGGAGCGTAAGGAGGCCGGAAAGGAGTATCCGGTTCAACGGCCGGTTTATTACATCAGTGAGGTGCTTATTGAATCAAAGCAGAGGTACCCGCATTGGCAGAAGTTGGTGTATGGAGTTTTCATGGCAAGCCCAAAGCTCAAGCATTATTTTCAAGGTCATCCTATCACAGTGGTTAGTTCAGCCTCTCTGAGAGATATCATCCAAAACAGAGAGGCGACTGGCCGGATTGCCAAGTGGGCTATTGAGCTGGTGGATTTCATTAATGATTGGACAGAGTTGTAGGCACCGGAGGAGAAGCCAGACAACACGTACCAGACTATTCATTTTGATGGGTCCAGAGAATTGGAGGGCTTGGGGGCTGGAGTCATATTAACTTCCCCACGAGGTGACAAGTTTTGTTATGTTCTCCGCTTAATGTTCCCTTGTACTATCAATGCATCTGAATATGAGGCCTTGCTTCATGGCCTTCGGGTGGCTAAGGAGATGAATTTAAGCCGAGTTAAGTGCTTCGGTGACTCGGACCTGGTGGCTCAGCAGGTATCTGGCACTTGGGATTCTAAGGATCCACTCATGGCTGCATATCGACGAGAGGTGGACATAGTGGCTGGTCATTTCAAGGGTTATCAAGTTGACCATATAGATCGGCGAAAGAATGAAGGGCGGACGCTTTAAGTCATATAGGCTCTCAGCATAAACCGGTGCCACCTAATGTCTTCCTCGACGTACTTCATAATACGTCGGTCAAGATTCCCACAGAGGAGGAGTTGGCTATTCCTGACCCAGAGGCCTAGTTGGTAGCAGCGCTTCATGTTATACCGGATTGGACAGTCCCATACCTGGCCTATATGAATCGGGGCGAGTTACCAGGCGATGCAACCTTGGCCCGGTAGATAATCCAGCGATCCAAGTCAATGACCATTATCAATGGGGAGTTACATCGTTACAGCGTGACAGGGGCGATTCAGCATTGTGTGTCTCCTCAAGAAGGTTGTGAGATTTTGCAAGAGATCCACGAAGGAGATTGTGGTCACCACGCCGGTTCAAAGTCCTTGGTGGCTAAGGCTTTTTGTCACGGCTTCTATTGGTTGACGGCTCATGCTGATGCTGAGGATTTAGTAAAAAGGTGTGACGGTTGTCAGAAATTTGCACGCCGCGCTCATGTTCCGGCTCAGGAGTTGAGAATGATTCCAATCACTTGGCCGTTTGCAACTTGGGGGCTAGATATGGTTGGACCCTTTAAGAGATCCAAGGACAAAAAGACCCACCTGTTGGTGGTGGTTGACAAGTTTACCAAGTGGATAGAGGTAGAGCCAGTCAGTAAGTGTGATGCAGCCACGGCGGTTCAATTCGTCAAAAAGGTGATATTCCGGTTTGGTTTTCCACACAGCATTATAACTGATAATGGTACTAATCTGTCCAAGGGTGCTATGGAAGAATTTTGTCAGCGTGAGCACATCCGGCTTGATGTGGCATCAGTGGCTCACCCCCAATCTAATGGTCAAGCAGAGAGGGAAAATCAAGAAATTTTGAGAGGTATTAAACCCTGACTTATGGTTCCTTTAAAACGGACGCCGGGTTGTTGGGTGGAGGAGTTACCTTCCGTGTTATGGAGTATCAACACCACACCAAACAGATCTACGGGTTACACGACTTTCTTCATGGTTTACGGAGCAGAGGCGGTTCTTCCTAGTGACATCCGTCATGACTCGCCCGGTGTGGTGGCTTACGTTGAAGATGAGAATGAGAAAGCACGCCAGGACTCACTGGACCTGTTAGATGAGGAGCGTGATCTAGCAGCGGCGCGTTCGGCGATTTATCAACAAGATCTCCGACGTTATCACAGCCGCCGGGTTGGGACCAGAACTTTTCAAGAGGGCGATCTGGTGCTCCGGCTCATCCAGGATCAGACTGATATGCACAAGTTATCCCCACCTTGGGAAGGACCTTTTGTGGTCAGCAAAAATTTGCACAATGGATCATACTACCTTATTGATGTTCGAGAGCACAAAGACTCAGGTAAATCGGAGGAGGAGACCCAACGGCTGTGGAATATAGCTCTTCTTCGGCCTTATTATACTTGAGCCACATGCTCTTCTCATGTACATACTTATGACAATGTATATATTATATAATAAACCGGAGCCTCAGCTAAAGCGGGGTATCTGTTGTTTTTTACATCGTGTGTGATTACATGGGGGCTTCTACTTATAGAACGGAGTTCTATTAACCCGTCTTATAAAGCCGCACAGATATAAAGGAAATCACAGGGGGGCTTGGTCATATTCGAACCATAGCTACACCTCTTGATCGGCTTTAGGACAAACAGGGAAATCACTAGGGGGCTTGGTTGTATTTACACCATAGCTACACCTCTTGATAGGTTTAAAGCCAAAAAGGAAATTATGTGGAACCAAAGAGAGTCTATTGCAAAAAGCACAACTCAAAGATAGGTACCCACTGAGCACTGCTCAAATATTACTTGGGGGCTCCTTGCTTCTCAAAGAACAACGAGCTTGCACCCTTATAATAGGCTATCAAGCCAGGCTTGGAAGCCAGGTGTATTCACCTAAAACCCCGGGTTATCCTGCCTCTTTAAGTAAGCCACTCCGTCCAGGTAAATCTGGTATGACCCATCGAACGTTTGACAAGTCAATCTCATAGACCCTGAACTTGTCAAAGTTAAAACGATGATTGGTTAAAGATTTAGGTCCATCTTAAAAGGCTTTGAAAAATGGTTTAACTCAGTGGCCTGGCAGCCCATGAAAACCCTGGATTTAGGGCCTGGCAGCCCATGAAAACCCTTGCATATTTTTTGTATTTGTTGCAAATGTTTTAACCTTTTTTGATAAAGGGATTTATGAATATTTTCTGATAAACTGGTGTTTATTACAACCTGGCATGGCTTTCAACGCTCAGATGTCAGTACATGATCAGTTCTAAACCGGTAATAATTTGATCCGGTCTGGTTTTGGTTAGAAGTTACCAGAATTATATGAAGAAACCGGTGTTTATCATAACCCGGTACGGTTTTGCTGTGAGCCGACAAGGATGCAAGGAGTTATCAATACTCCATATTGGTATTATCACCCTTATTATAACAACAGTTGGTCAGCCAACGAGATATATCACAGGTATCATCTATTTTATATCTGATTGTTACAATCTTGGTTATCCATTCAAGCCATGTGTATATTTTGGGCATCATGACCCGTCCAGTGGTAAACCACTAGGACACTTTCAAATTCTTATATGCAGGAACAAGTTAAATAAAAACCACAATGGACTATGCATATAATAGATCCCAAAGGCAGGGCGAGTTATCAGCATCTTGCAAAATAAACATGCTCGATGGCATCACAGATAAAGTGTTTACGCTATCCTATTACAAGGCGCTTTAACAACCCACATAGAATAATTGTTTCAATAATAAGTGGCAGACTGCGATTGATAAACCGACCTCCAGTTTAGGATTCCTCATCTGGACGACTTGAAGATTGAGGATCATCTTGAATTGGCGCATCCTCTTCATCTCTACCCAATGGCTGGAAATCAATCGTGATCCAATCGATTCCGGTTAAACCTTGGAACACGGCCTCTTCACTTATAAGGTTGGAAGGATCAATATCAGGGGCATAAGTGTGCTTACGAATTGGCGGAGTCAGATCTTCTACGTTATGTATTGTCGCAGGATATCTCTTCTGATCCATATCATAAACCGGCTGGTAATGAGACAGATCCGTTTCATCCACCAATTTGCTTGCAATGGGTCGCAGTTCTCTTGTCAGCCTTCGGAGATCATCATGGGTCGCAGTTCTCTTCTTTCACGCGGGGATAGCCTTGACCAATTTCTGCATGTTCAAGATCTAGAATCCACGCCTTGGCCCGGATTAGCGCGGTCAGCGCGCCTGACCTTGCGGCTGATCTCTTCAGTTCATCCAACCGGGTAGGCAACATGGACAGCTTTTCGATGGTTTATTTTATCAGCGTTGGAGGAGGCTTATTATAAGCTGCAGTGCAAATAGCTCATTGGGATCCAGAATACAGCTGTTCTATCAAAGTATAGGCTGCTTTAAGCTTCATCCGCATGTCGGAGCCCAGATGATTAATGCGGGTCCCTGTCATGGTAAAGCATCCGTAAACCGGCCATTGATAAGATATTATGAATTGGAAAAGCTTCATATGAGGATACTCACCAAATACAGGAGAGGTCATGGCATTAATCTGCCGTTTTAAGCCAGTCAGTTCTTCAACCACCGGCTTCAGGGCTGCTTCTGCGCCTTCGGCCTTCTTTGTTAAACCGACCTTTTCTGTATCCCAATCTGCACGCTCTTTATTAAAGGTTTCCTTCAGCTTCTCCATGGCTGCTAAGGCATTAGTCAGTTCTTCCTTGGCATTGGACGCTTCCTCTTGCTGAGATTTAATGTTCTCCCGAAGGTCAGTGGTTTGAGCATCCTTCTTACTCAGCTCGGCCTACAAAGGCAAGATAAATCATCAATGGGATATGTATATTTGAAGTACCAAGCGTATAACAAGTTATGCACTTTGTACTTGGGGGCTAATGCCTATTTGCTCTATTATCAGAAATTTTTGCAAGTCCCAAGTATAATGCATGCATTATCCTTGACACTTGGGGGCTAATGTACATCTGTTCAAAGTTGAAGAAATGATTAAAGACCCCGTTTACCTTGGAAAGATAAACCGGCCCTTGGCAACTACACAGATGAAAACTACAGGAATACAATGATAAAGTACCGGTTTATTTCAAAGGACCACCTGACATATGGAGGATAAGTATGCAAGGGTTGAGATATTACAAAGTCCCGATTTATGATTGCTATCATAAACCGGCCCTTGGGGGCTACTAGAGTTGGTATTTTCAATTGGACTTAAGAAAGGAAAAGTTATGTCATTACCTCATAGCGCTCCTTCATCAGATTCACCAAACCGGCTTCATAATCACAGTTTGTGTGCAGACGGTTCAGAAAGCCAGAATGGAGTTCTTCAGCACTGAAGTGGGCATAGCTTGATAGATCGGTGCTCCACTTGCCATTCTCCATGGCAGCACGTTCTTCTTTGGCACTAGGTTTCGCCAATGCAACAGGATGGCCAGGAGAGGTATGACCAACACTAGTGATGACAACTTCATCTTCCTTGTTACCAGTAGTCTGTGTTGGAGTTGTTGGGATATCAGTAGCCTTCGCCGGACTGGGCGGTCCATCATCATTATGGATCGGGCTTGTCGGTTTGTCGACAAGCTCTGCTATTTCAGCTTCTGTTTGCTCATTCAAATCATGATCCGGAGGGGTGGTTCATGAACAGCAGTGTCTACATGAGGACCTTCCGGTTCAGTGGTTTTCTCTGGTTCAACAACCAATTCTTCAGACGGTTTATTCACCCGAGTTTTCTTGCTGGGTCTTGCCTTGGTTCTGAAAAGGAAAAGATGCAAGGATGAAAACAGCATGCAAATACAAAGCGTCAACAGATTTAGTTAAAACTTACCCAGCAACAGTCTTAAGGGGAGGGAGTTGTGTCGCTGTTGACTCGCCAGAGGATGAAGGAGGTGTCACCTGATAATTCAAATCGGACGGATTAAGAGGTTGTCGGAAATAGCCGGCCTTGGGATAAGAAGTGTCAGAAGTGGGTGAGACCTTAGATCGGCGTTTCCGGACTGGAGTATTCGGTAAACCGGTCGAAGTGACCATTTGACCACTGTGCAGGGTTGTGCGGCGAGCCTCGTGCTGCTGCTTCTTCAAAATAAATGTTGGATCCAAGTGAGCAAGAGGCTGAGAAAATCTTACTTTCTGGACTGCTTGACGGATTTTTTGTGTTGGCAGAGAGTCTGAACCGGAGGAAAGGATAGTTACCTCTGCATCGTCAGCTTGGCTGCCCTCAACGTCATCCTGATAAATATCATTGTCAATGAGATGCACGAAAAGTGAACCAAGTGAATCAAGTTCTACCTCTGCTTCCGGTTCATCCGGGTCGTCATCAAGCTCTAAACCGATGGGTTTAGGTGCCTTCCTCTTTGTGGTCTTCTTAACGACTTTCGTTTTAGGACGAGAAGGATTCACCGCTTTCTCTTGAGGTTTCTTTTTCCAGAATGGATCATCACCCTGTTTAAAAATGGGCAGAGGGTATTCAAAGATTGCACAGTACAAAAATATAAGGTGTAAAGAGGAAGCACAGACAATACTTAGAGCGAGCGGTTTGTTTTGCGTGTAAAAGGGGCTTAACTCGGTCTTGCTGCAGACAGTTTCTGGTTCATTCAACATTTTCTTAATAGACTCTATGACTTCCTCATCTATTAGCTGAATATTTATATGACGTTGGGAGTCTTGTACATCACCAGTGTACTCGCACATTAAACCGGCGCGGTGACTTAACGGCAGAATACTCCAGGATATCCAGCAATGGACGAAGTCCACGCCTGTTAAACCATTGGCCATAAAGGCTCTAAGGTTGGCGAGTTGAGGTGCGTACAAGGCCCGTTCCTGGGCACTTAGTCGTTGCGGAAGCGGATGAGTATTAGCAAGCCGGTGAGCACGATAGCCCGACAGAGGGTTCTCATCTTCAGGAGAGGTGTCTCTGCAGTAGAACCAAGTTTGATTCCACTCTTTTGGGTGACTGTGAAGTTTGGCATGAGGAAACTCAACCTCTTTCCTTTTCTGAATTGAGACGCCGCCAAGTTCATTATTGGGTCCGTCTACAAACTCAGTGCGATGGTTTAAATGGAAGAAATCCCGGAATAGCTCGACAGTTGGTTCTTCTTGGAGGTCCGCTTCACAAAAAACTTGAAAGTTGCTTATATTGGATACCGAGTTGGGTCCAATATCTTGAGGATGGATTTGAAAGCTATCAAGTACATCTCGAAAAAACTTCGATCCGGGCGGTTTAAAGCCACAGCCTATATGATCAACAAACACCACTACTTCACCCTGCTTGGGGGTAGGAGGATTTTTCGGCCCGGGAACTTGCCACTGGATTTCATTTTTCTTCGGTAAGGTGCCAATTTCGACCATTTCGGTAAGTTGCTCCTCAGTAACCCGGGCAGGGACCCAGTTACATGAATAGAACTGTTTGGCCATTGCAAGCGAAGAGCTGGGGAGAAAATAATTTCCGGTTTATGATTCATTAATAATGATGCATAAGGTACAACAGGTTGAGGGAAAAGGAATCCAAGCATGTGAAATTGGTAAATCAGAAGAAGTTATAAACTACCGATGACAGAGTATTTATGAATGGTAAAGCAATGAACAGAAGCAGAGGTATATGCATACTGCTAAACTGGAGTATAAATGAATCGGTGGTTTAAAAGGGGACTAATGGTACCTGGCGGATTATCATACTTCAAAAAGTTAAACCGCCTATATTGGTGTGAAGGGTACAGATCTAAAAATACCTAAGTGAGGGAAACAGGTTTCACAGATTTATATGGTGATTTCAGATCTAAGGGGTGGCAGAAAACTGGAGTATATTCAGACCTAAAAACTTCAGGTGTTTAACCAGTTCGTCAGAATCAGAAAAGGTTGTTGTCTATGCAAAGGAGTGATCTAATAAGGAAGGATGCGATTGTGGCTACGGTCGCACAAGGGCTAAAACAGATCTAAAACTAACCTACGATGCTACCAAGAAGGACAAAGAAAGAACAACTCTAAGAACTTCGATGAACTCCGATGGATACAAATCCTAATGGCAAAGATCTAGGGCGGAAAGAGAGAGGGCTTACCAGTATTACACGAACAGAGGAGATGCGCCGTGCTTTTCTGGTCCAGTCAGGTTGATGCAGCGGCCGACGATGAGGCAGGGGCAAAGTTCAACGACGATGTCGGCGTTCGGGTGCAAGGACATTGCGAGGAGGAAGAAGAGATGAAGAGGTAGCGGAGGAAACAGAAAAAGGGGTCTCAGCCCTATTTATAAGGCGAAGAGATAAGCGACAGATGCGAGAATCGAGGAGCTCAAAAATGGATCTTTAATAAAGTTGTCACCTTGATGGTTGGATGCTCATTAATAAAAGGCATTTTCGGTTTTAATAAATCGATGACATCACAGCGGTTTACTACAAATCCGGAGGATGACGTCAGGGCGGTTTACAAGATCTATGCGGAGGTTGAAGGGCAAGAATTTTTCTAAGTGTTGAAGATTGACATGAATAAATTCAAATCAATCTGGGGCCTAATGTTGGGGATATTACTACTGGACATAAACCGGCCAGAAGTAGCCGGGTTAACTCTATGAAGATTAGAAGCCCATGAAGACGTGAGGGTGGTGGCGCTTTACGAAGGCCCAAGGCCCAAAGGTGGTTTAAGGCTTGTAGATGTAAACCGACTTTCCCATGTAACTTGCATTGTAAGATAGGAAGGATAGAGACCGGGTTGGACACGTTAACGATCCGTCCTCGGGACTCTGTAAACCAACGGGCGTCAACCTGTGTATATAAAGGGACGACCCGGCGGCGGTTTAGGGACAACACAACAACAACTCGAGAGCCAGGCAAAGCGGATTCACTCCCTGGTCATCGAAACCCTAGCAATTCCATCACAACTAGATGTAGGCTTTTACCTTCATCATAAGGGGCCGAACTAGTATAAAACTCTCGTGTCCCTTGTTCGGTTTAACCCCTTTAAGCTAACCCGTAGCGATGGCTCCATGACTATGTCCTTTCACGAGGACATCTGCCGTGACAAAACCACGACAGAGGTAGAAGCGGATTTTTATTTATTCGCGGATGTAGCAGCGGATGGATATTCAACGAGGAGTGAAATGATTGCTGCTTCCTCGGTCAAACATAGAGAAGGTGGGCCTCGTGATTTCACGGCTTATTAGTCATTATTACTCCCTATACTCTTTGCCCATATATAATAACCGTGTGGTAGTACAGTAGTGGGCTATACTTTTAATAACCATGCTCGAAGAGAAGAGGTGCACGCACCCATGCACGTAGTGTACTAGTAGCACTCTTTGTGTCTTCCCCAACCACACACGTGACAGGAAGGACCTCATTTTTGTAAGATGATGCAGCCCACGTGATAATTCGATGTGTCTAGTAGTAGTTACTCACTTATAAATAATGGAGGGTCGGAAACCACACATGAACGGTGCCACGTCATTTATAAATAAAGTTTTTTTCTTTAATGGCACGTACGCAATATAAATAGGTTCATATGGAGAGAAAAAGGAAACCGCTCCACTATATACATAGCCAGGACGAGCCTACACGGTTGCTTGTTGGGGTTGCTCTCTTCACACTCTCTCGCACAAAACGACTGTGGCCACATCTCTAACATCCGGGCAGATCACGTCTGCTGGGGGAAGGGGTGGATGCTTAGTGTAGATGTGGTCACCGTCGCCGACAGCAAAAACCCATTGTCGGCACGTCCTGATCAGGGGTCCCCACCGTTCTCTCTCACAAAGCCGGTGAGGTTGCCTTCGTCCCTTGCTCACTGCCGTGATGCGGGCAGTTGCCGCCTCCCGCCACCCTCCTCTAGGTTGAGCTACGTCCCGACATCCCTCAGGTACAACTTCCTTTATAGCCGGCTTGCACCACTGCTCCAGCTGCCCACATCACTCCATGTGGATATTTCTCTACTTCTTTGCCCCGCAATACCTCTACTCGCTTCTACGTATTGTATTTGTGATGAGTTTATGTCTCATCAACTAGTCCCAGTAATCTTATTCTAATCACGCTTCTTCGATTTCTTTGCTACAAGGATGCTCATCTCGATTTTGGTGAAATTGCACAAAATGATCCGATGGTCAAAGGATTGCAAACTTCATTTCTTGGGAAGCTCCAACGTTGCCAGCACATTAAAGCCTGGTTAGGCTTTACGGTTCAAGGGCTAGGGACTGCATGGTCGTTTTTTTCTTTAGCTGTCTCTGTCCCAAAATAAGTGTCAACTTTAGTAGTAGTACAACTTTGTACTAAAGTTTGAATGAAGTTGAGACACTTATTTTGGAATGGAGGGAGTACATATTGGCTACGATCTGTTAATCATTGAGATGCAATAGCATGCATGTTAGTCTCCTTGTATTTGATGAAATGTTGCAACAGGCAACCTTGGATGCAAGATACATGAAACAGAAGTTGGAAGCTTCATAGCATTGTACAAATTTATCTCGCTGAGAAATTACAATACGTACTATACTAGTACTTTGTAAAGAGTTAGGTGTCGCACGGTGTCCAGAAAATATGGTGATAGTGTGAGGTGGGCCATGTAATCACTAAGGCCCTTCCCAATGCTCCACCTTGTACAAGTGCTAAGCCTGCCATGTAGGCAAAAAAGATGATGTGGCAAGGTAATTAAGAGGAGAGAGATGGGTGTGGTGACCCCAGGAAGAAACAATGCCAAGCGCGGGAACCTAGGGAAAACACTTAAATAAAAGAATCCTACCAATGCATGGATAACTTTAGTTGCTAAATCATTAAATGAAGGATACTTAGCTAAAACAAGTTAAGCACCTTTGCATGGGGAACTTTAGTTGCTTAGCTCTTTAATGTGCTTAGCACCTCATCTTAGCACTAGTACATTGGAGGAGGTCTGAGCCTGCGTGTTTTCACCACTTTCGCACTCCTCCGCTGTAAGAATGGAGAAAATTGTAATCTAGTAGTACCTCCTTCCGCCGAAAAGCGTGGGACATCCAACAGTCGTACCACCTAATAATGACCAATGAGCCGTCAAATCACATAGACCCAGTAGTAAGTTGGACGGACAAAGCAACCATCACTCTTAAATCCACTTCTCCCTTCAACGCAGGCGCTAGTGAGAGGTCGCGTCATCTCTGCCTGGGCGTGAATGCGGCACTGATTCTTTGGAGCGACGCTGACCGTTTCGGGTGGGAAGCGCGCGCAAGCGATGGAGGGGCTTTGGGTGGGCCAGGCTAGTCACGAGCGGGCGTGGCAGCTGTCCGCGTGTCTCGACCGGACGCCCGGAAACGAGAGGATGCACCAACTCTCGCGGCTAAATCGTACACTACACACCATGTCTATGTAGGAGTAGGTCGATGTGTCGCTCTCTCTAACACACACATGCTGTTAAACACACACACAAACACACGCACACACAGGTTCATAGAATAGGAATATCGTGCGAGTGTGAAGCCACAGGAAGTGAGATACAAATGGAGTATGTACAAGAAGAGAAGAGGTGACGAATATTCCATCAAACCTGGACGGAGGAGTAGTACTCCCACATCTAGGTGTTAAGTCATCTTACGAAAATCAGATATTCCCAAAAATTTTAGGCGTCGTCCATTAACTTCGCATCTCAATCCCCTTCTGGCCTCGTTGCTAAGCGTTGTTACTTAGGGAGTGTTTGGATCCTTGGCAAGAACAGTTTGTAGCCTAGCCGGGCAAGGTTAGGCATTTGGAACTGTTAAAATATGTTAGCTTTTGTGGGCTAGAAAAACTTGCTAGCTCAGGAGAGTCAGATCGGCTCGCTTCCGATGGCAAACTTCGCGCACGGAAACCCACTCATGACAATGATTTTCACGGGGCAAGGCTGGTAAAAAAAAAGAGCTAAACCATTTAACCAGGCAAGGTTGGCAAAGCGAAAGCTGGCTAGCTGGGCTAGCCATAGTGGGAGTTACTTAGGTAGTAGTAACATAGCACATCCCAAGAAAAAATTGCTTATGTGGCATGGAGTTAATGAGGAAAGAGATGCTTTTGGTAACGTAATATGTTACTATGACATAACACACCCCGAGGTAAAATGAGTCTATATCTCAATTAATGAAGACTTGCATGTTACCATCCATATGTTACTACCCACTATGAAGGTAGTAACATAGACTAGTAACATATGCATGTTACTAGTCCAAGTTACTCACCACTATGACCAACCTAAGCAATGTGACCAAACGCTCCTTACTCTGCCTTGTTATCTCCCCCAGAAACCCAATGCATGGAGCGCAACTACGCGTTGATCAGTCAAGAAATCAAAGTCGGCTTGCATGCAAGTTAATATGTGGCCCTGCATGGTAGCTAAAACGACATCTCTTAGTTGTTGTGATTAATTGTTGCGTTTAGAGACAAAAATTAGGGCTTTGATTGGAGGAAGGACCTGTCAAGTTTCTCCTCCTCCAATCTGCTTGCACCTTGGTCTCACCGCACCTTCTTACGTGACTTACACCTAGAAGGAGGGACTAGTACGAGATACAGTGGCACACTGATTTAGGTCGAATACAAGTGCCCAAAATTATTGGAAGAGAGCAAAGTGTACAAACTAAATAATTAAAAGAGTAAAATGCACTGTTGGCCATTGAACTTATCGTGTAAGTTCACTTTGGTCATTGTACTCAAGAATACGGTCGATACAGTCACTATATACGTCATGAGGTGATTATACGGTCACTGCGAGATCGTATAGCTCTATATTCATCCATTTTGACCACACAAACCTCCAATTGTGATTAACTAGTGGCAAATATAGTTTTCTACCTTTAGTAGCGGCACACGCATGTAGCGCGCAGCTTGCAGTGCATGCACACGCACTAGCACGGACTCAAGTCGCACGCTGGCCTCTATTGTCGCAAGTTCGTGCAGTACCTTGCCTGTTGTCCACCGCTCCCGTTGTTGACCCTACCACCTGAGGTCGTCGACCCGTTGCTCTACCACTACGCCAAGTCCAAGCTTTCGCTGCTTGTGGCGCAACGCATATGAACTCCATTTGCATGAGATGACATGGCCATCAATGATGATTATGATGATACCCACACTAGGTCGCTTTACTCGCCTTGTGCGCACGATTGTCGTGCGGCTGCCAAAGTACGACCCTGCGGCCTCAACTTCCCCGCCGATTGCCGGTGTGTGCGTGTTGTGTGCTAACTAGTGTGTGTCTGCCCGCTGTGTGCTAGTGTGTGAGTGCATGCATGCATATTGTGTGCATGTTATAATAAGGATTCACTTAAAATAGTACATGAGCGAACATAGGGATCAATTGGACAGTGTTCATGAGCAGTAGCGAGATGTGTGAGGTAAGATACACCACTGGCGCTTTTATTTTTTCTTATTAATTTGTTTGTTTCACCCTCTGACCGGTGAGACCCAACATACTACATGGAGAGAGGTAAGGTGACTAAGGCTGCATTATTTCTGTACTACCAACACTGCTGTAAATCCCAAAAGACCTTACCACCAAAGCCACATGGCACGATTATGATTTAAATCCCAATGACTCCCACGCAAAAAAAAACATGGCATGCTTGTCACATGAATGCAGAAATGTATAAAAGGTTATATTCCTCTTGTTAATCATAACGTGAGGGTGGTGTAGCTGGTTAGCCTGTTCGCTCATCAAACCTGAGGTCTCGGGTTCGATAACCACACTTGAGCATAATTTTGTTTTTGTTCGACTTCTTTCTTCCACCCAATGACAGGTAGGCCCCGCATGATAGAGACAGAAAGTGATCTGGGGTGGTGTCAGGAGGATTCTTTAACTGGTCAAAATGGATGGATATAGAGCTATACGATCTCGCAGTGACCGTATAATCACCTCGTCACATATATAGTGACCGCATTCTTGAGTACAGTGACCAAAGTGAACTTAGCAATTACTCTCAATACGCCCTAGTATCTTAGCACCTGTTGTAACCCTTAGTACATACGGTGGCACAATGACTTAGGCCGAATACAAGTGCCGAAAATATTTAAAATTGGAGGATGGTGCAGCCCACCTTTCCGATGTTTTGACCGTGTGTGGTTCAGTTGTTGTTCACTTCGGAGGGTCATGTACCACACATGAACGTCAGTAAGCGCGACCGGGAGGCGTGCACTGTTAATTGTGAGTTGACGCATTAAAGCGTTAAATTTCCTTCACGTATTAGCGATGCCCCTAGTATTTTTCTTCACTATGTTAAATAAAGAGTTCCGTTTCATGCACAATTTAAAATGATTTTGATGGAGAGAAAAAGAAAACCAATCCATTTATATATGTTGCAGCCTCGGTGCTTGTTTTCTAGGGCTTGCACTCTTCACACTCTCTCTACTATATATATACACGTTGGAGCCTCAGCTCTTGTAGTTGCTCTCTTCACACTCTGTCACCCTCTCCAGATCTAAACAAGACTTCGTTGGCCTATCTCTATCTCTTTCTCTCTCACTCACTCTCTCCCCTCACTGCTGGTCAAAGAGCCGCCAGGATCCGTCCACCGGGAAGGGAAGGAGGCTTAACGCTATCGCTGTCGACGAGGGAAAGAATCCACTACCTGCGCAACTGTTCTCTTTCACCCAACGGCGGCGCGGGAGGGTCTTCGACCCCTTCGTCCTCGCCGCCGTACATAGTGTGGGCAGAACGGCCTCTTGTTGCCCACCAAACCACACCCCAAGAACCTTAAGATATAATTTACTTATTCCACATGCATTGGTCTAGCTGCATGTGGGCTTTTTCCGCTTCTGCCCTCGAATCTAGGTGTTGCATCAAAGAGGAAAGTAGTGGGTAAATTTGTATAGCATGAATCTAGGACATGGTTCAAAAAGGAAAGGAGGGAGGGAAAGTAGTTGGGAAAGTTGTATCGCATAAATCTAGGACGTGGTTCAAAGAGGAAAGGAAGGGGGAAATTACTAGTACAGATTGGCTATCCAGCACCTACGTTGGTTGAAAAGGGAAAACAATGACAAACGCAGTACACAGATTTGTAATGAACTAATCTTTTTGTTTTGGGGGACAAGGCTGTAGAGTTTGAGCAGGACTAGATTTGCTGTGCTCACATAGGGAAAGGAGTCTAAAGATAACAAAACTGGGACCAACACAAATATGCTCCTTTCTTGTTTGTTCTTTGTTGCAACAGACTGTGCATCACCTCTTCATACATCGGTAGATGCACATGGTACTGGTGTGTCCACTCTCCTGTGCAAGTCTTTAGCTGTTGTTAATCTAAGGCCCTGTTTGGCTAAAAAAGTCCTAGGACTTTTTTTAGTCCCAACTAAAAAGTCCCTAGTCCCTACCTGCTTGGTTCCAGGGACTAAACATGGACTAGAGGTTATTAAATGACATGCTAAAAGACCATGTTACCCCTAGTAATGAACAAATAGAGATAAGGTGCGATGCGGGGCAGGGGCAACTGTTGGAAAAAGTCCCAAAAAGACTCTCCCTTTGGGTCTTCTTTCTTTAGTCCCAAATGCCCACTTTTAGTCCCTAAAAGTCCCTCCTATTTGGTTTAGATGGGATTGAAAGGGACTTTTTTAGTCCTACACCAAAAAGTCCCTGTAAATAAACACCCTCTAATAATGCCACTGGAAAATTGATGCAATGCCACAGTTAAAAGCAAATTACATGTTTAACAAATTTTATTGTTAATATAATCTTTCTGTTAATATGAATCAATGCCACCGTTTGTGAAATGCTACTTGAGGGAGTCCTAGATTAGGGGGTCTCTGGACAGCCGGACTATATCCTTTGGCCGGACTGTTGGACTATTAAGAAACAAGATTGAAGACTTCGTCATGTGTCCGGATGGGACTCTACTTGGCGTGGAAGGGAAGCTAGGCAATACAGATATGTATATCTCCTCCTTTGTAACCGACCTTATGTAACCCTAGCCCCCTTTGGTGTCTATATAAACCGGAGGGTTTTAGTCCGTAGGACAACATACAATCATACCATAGGCTAGCTTCTAGGGTTTAGCCTCTCTGATCTCGTGGTAGATCAACTCTTGTAGTACTCATATCATCAAGAACAATCAAGAAGGACATAGGGTTTTACCTCCATCAAGAGGGCCCGAACCTGGGTAAACATCATGTCCCCTGCCTCCTGTTACCATCCGCCTTAGACGCACAGTTCGGGACCCCCTACCCGAGATCCGCTGGTTTTGACACCGACATTGGTGCTTTCATTGAGAGTTCCACTGTGTCGTCACCATAAGGCTTGATGGCTCCTTCGATCATCGCTAGCGATGTGGTCCTGGGTGAGGCTTTCCTCCCCGGACAGATCTTCATATTCGGCGGCTTTGCACCGCGGGCCAATTCGCTTGGCCACATGGAGCAGATTGAGAGCTACACCCCTGGCCATCAGGTCAAATTTGGAAACTTGAACTACACGCCCGACATCCGCGGAGACTTGATCTTCGACAGATTCGGGCCCATGTCGGACGCGCCGTACAGTCTTGACGAGCATGACGTAACTCTGTCGTCGGACAGTGTTCGGGAGATCGCATCCGCAGCTACTCCATCCATCAATCCGGAGCAAGTCGCGCCATTCGAGAGCGGAGGGATGGACCTTGCCATGGAGGCCGCACTCTCAGTGGTGATAGAGCCGGATACTGACTTCACCCCTTACGAGAGCCGTGTCGCCAAACCACTGGATTCATCTCCGGCCACGGACTCCGAGCCGCTCATATCCGTGCCCGTCGAGTCCGACTAGGCGCCGATCATGGAGTTCACCTCCGTAGACATCTTTCAGCACTCACCCTTCGGGGATGTGCTAAATTAATTAAGGCCTCTCTCGCTGTCAGGAGAACCTTGGCCGAACTATGTTCGGCTAGAATGGGATGCGGACGATGAAGAAATTCGCTGCCCACCCACCACCCACTTAGTAGCCACTGTCGACGACTTAACCGACATGCTCGACTTCGGCTCCAAAGATTTCGACGGTATGGACGACGAGGCCGGAGACGAACAGGATCCACCGCCCTCGGGGCACTGGACCGCCACCTCATCATATGATATATACATGGTGGACACCCCCAAAGAAGCCAATGGCGATGAGAAAGCGGAGGATGGCCCCTCCAAGAAGCAACCCAAGCGCCGACGTCAGCGGCGCCGCTCTAATTCCCACCACAGCAAGAGCAGTGATACCGGCACAGGAGATAATAACACTCCGGATAGCGCCGAAGACAACAACAATCCCCTCCAGCACGGTGCAGAGCTAGAGGACGAACAAGCTAGCCCACCAGAGCAGGCAGCAGATGGAGAACCGGAGGAGGACAATTACATGCCTCTCTCTGAAGACGAGGCGAGCCTCGGCGACGACGAGTTTATCGTGCCTGAGGACCCCGTCGAGCAAGAGCGCTTCAAGCGCCGACTTATGGCCACGGCAAGTAGCCTAAAGAAGAAATAGCAACAACTTCAAGCTGATCAAGACTTGCTAGCAGACAGATGGACCGAAGTCCTTGCGGCCAAGGAGCATGAACTCGAGCGCCCGTCCAAGAGTTACCCAAAACGCAGGTTGCTACCTCACCTCGAGAAGGAAGCATTGAAACCTCATTCACCAGTGTACGATGTGGCTGACCGTCCACTACGCTGCCGAGCCAGAGAGGCGTTTCAGCCTAAAGTTCAGACCGCACCCCGTCGCCACTCAGTCAAAAATACTAAGGCCTGGGGCAACATAGAGGACCTGCGAGACATCTTGGACAGTAAGGCAAAAAATCGCAAGGTCAATATACGGGACACGAGCACGTGCGCCCACATGGGACGATGATCGTCGCGTCGGATACACCAAGAGTAAATCCGGTCGGGCCGAATACCGCAGACAAGACTCATACGAACTACGTCGGGATATAGCCCGGCACAGAGGTGCCGCACAACCCCTATGCTTCACTGATGAAGTTATGAATCATGAATTCCCGGAGGGTTTCAAACTCGTAAATATCGAATCATACGACGACACCTCAGATCCCGCTGTATGGATTGAGGATTTCCTCCTTCACACCCACATGGCTCGCGGTGACGATCTACATGCCATCAAGTACCTCCCACTAAAACTCAAAGGACCAGCTCGGCATTGGCTGAATAGCTTGCCAGCAGATTCCGTTGGCAGTTGGGTGGATTTGGAAGATCCATTTCTTGACAACTTCCAGGGCACTTATGCGCGGCCACCGGATGCTGATGACTTGAGCCACATAACCCGGCAGCCAGGGGAATCGGCCAGACAATTCTGGACACGATTCCTGACTAGAAAAATCAAATTGTAGACTGTCCGGATGCAGAAGCCCTAGCGGCATTCAAGCATAACATCCACGACGAGTGGCTCGCCCGCCACCTCAGCCAGGAGAGGCCGAAATCTATGGCAGCCCTCACAACACTCATGACCCGCTTTTGCATGGGCGAGGACAGCTGGCTGGCTCGCAGCAACAACACATCAAGGAATCCGGATACCTCGGATACCAAAGACGTTAACGGTAGGCAGCGTCGTAATAGACCAAAGCGCCGCAATAACGGCAATAACATCGAAGATACGGTAGTCAATGCCGGATTCAGAGGCTCTAAATCCGGTCAGCGGAAAAAGCCATTTAAAAGAAATACTCCGGCTCCGTCCAGTCTGGGTCGCATACTGGACCGCTCGTGTCAAATCCATGGCACCCCTGACAAGCCAGCCAATCACACCAACAGAGAATGCTGGGTGTTCAAGCAGGCCGACAAGTTAAATGCCGAAAGCAAGGACAAGGGGTGTAGCGAATTCACACCAGAGGATAATGATGAATAATAGCTATCACTACATGCATATATGGATGGTGGAAAAGCTCTATGGTTATAATGTTTTTGCGAAAAGCCAATTTTTCCCTACAGTAAAGGAATATATTTTATTTAACTACAAAGTTGGTTGTAAATATTGAGAAGGTTCCTCCAACTCAATCCCAAAATAATAATCATTAACCCAATAAAGTTGATTAAATAGAGTGTTGAGATCAACATGAATATCCAAAGAACAGAGACTCAAAATTGTCCATAACCGGGGACACGGCTAACCATGATTAGTTTATACACTCTGCAGGGGTTTGCGCACTTTTCCCCACAAGACTCTCGTGACCTCTCGTGACATCCTTTAATATTCTGGAGTTGCGTCCCAAACTTTTAGGTTTCATCACCCTTGGCATGAACCATGTCCTACTGTCCTTCAGTTCCCGACGAATCTCCGGTATCTCGAGGTATGCTCCTCCAGCTTGGCTACTTTCAGCTTCTGGGTCCCGTGTTCTTCATGAACTGCTTTCTTGTCAAATACGGCTTCCTGCAGATCAACCCTAAACTTCTTGATGTATTACTCCAAATCTTGGTGATACACCAGCTAAGTTTAAACTTCATCTTTGCTGATTAGGTGTTCCATCAGCCTTCTTCCATCCAATCCTTCCGAAGAAATGCCTGCTTAACTCAGCCCGGTGACAAATAGCATAAGCGGGCGATGACATCACGGATAACCGTGTTTCTCCTCTTGTCATTTCCATGAGCTATCATTCCATAGTTGATATCTCCTGCCTTAGGGTTTTGACAAACTTTGAGTTCTCATGCTCCTGTTTCCAGGTCTTTCTCCGATACACCTTGATCCCGGTATTGACAGCTTCCAATTAGTCTGCCAAGTTCCATAAGGGGTGCCTTCCTAGGTCATACAAATCTGGAAAATTCTACAACGGCCTTCAAATTCTCCTATCTTCGGAGTCTTCAACCGTTGCAGTTTCCATTATTATAATGTATGGTAAAATCCTCTTCATTCAAATGGTCTCAGTTGTCCGATATCTTGTACTTCTTGGAGTGGTCTCATCAGTCGAATCTTCGTGTGGTCAAAAGGGAAAGGGGTATGGTCTCACTAAAAGGAATATTTGAATAAGCTCAGAAGAGAGGAGAGGTAAAAGATCTTTTTGAAAAAGAAAGTTAGAGAAAATCTTTCCTATGGGCTTGCCAGTTTCTAGGGTCACGTCCTACAGTCAACATGTGCTCTGATACCATCTTGTAGCGACCCGACCTCAGACGGACCTCATGTAGCGACCCGACCTCAGACGGTCAAGTCTCTGTGCTTAAGTGTCATCCCTGGATCGGTATGCTGACACACACAATACTCGAGGATTTATAACAGAGGTAAATCACATGTATAAAATAACGTAAATACTATTACCTCAATCCAAATAGCGGAAGTAACAAAGGTTATGGATTCCCATCAACACCAACGGCAAAGTTGAGTGTATAAATCGTAGCCCTAAAGTATCACTTACTCGTCGTAAGATAATCCTGCAACATGAGACGTTGCAGCCACAAAGGGTCAGTACATTGAATGTACTGGCAAATTCACACCAGAGGATAATGATGAATAATAGCTATCACTACATGCATATATGGCTGGTGGAAAAGCTCTATGGTTATAATGTTTTTGCGAAAAGCCAATTTTTCCCTACAGCAAAGGAATATATTTTATTTAACTACAAAGTTGATTGTAAATATTGAGAAGGTTCCTCCAACTCAATCCCAAAATAATAATCATTAACGCAATCAAGTTGATTAAATAGTGTGTTGAGATCAACATGAATATCCAAAGACCAGAGACTCAAAATTGTCCATAACCGGGGATACACTCTGCAGAGGTTTGCGCACTTTTCCCCACAAGACTCGATCACCTCCATTGGATTTCTCGCACTATATGGTGTTTGAGAAACGGATGACCAAGACACAGTATTTCAGAAACATTAACTCTCTACTCCGGGCAGACCATACCAAACCTACAACCCACTACCTACTGATCCACCTCTTCAAGAGCTTCACGTAACTTACTCAACTATGCTAGAGCCCATAATAGTTTGTGGCTGCACACGGAAGTTTCTAGCATGAATATTCTTATGATCCCTTTGAGCCTGGGTGGTGAACCATAGGATGATCTCACGGTAACCCCGGGATCTCCTAGGACAACACTGGTATATCCCCAGGTGTCCGGGCAAGTCCACTGATATATCCCCAGGGTGCCCCAACCAATCCACCCAGATGTGTATTAAAGTAGCCACCTTAAGTTAAACCTTAGTTAACAATAATCTCTCACATCTTTCATGAATTCTCTTAAACCAATCCACATCTACGTGCATAGCATAGCGATATAAGCATAACGTAGAAGTAACTCCTAGGGGTTTGATAATAAAATGGCAATAGGTTCTACCTCATCATCTACTTCCCAACCCACATGTTAATGACATCCTAACCATGCAATGTTTGAGGATTGGAACTAATGCATAAAAACTTGGTGATAAAGGGTATGATCAAAGTGTGAACTTGCCTGCAATGTCGATGAAGATGATTCGCACTCAAAACTCTTGATAGTTCTACTCGTCATACTCCGTTCAATCTATCGTGAGAAAGCAGTAGTAACCACACATAAGAAATCACTCAAAAGATCGGGAAGAACGAAGAAGACAGTTCGGAAAACATCAAAACCAAGCAAATAACTCTTGCAACATAAAACAATTTCTAACAGTACCAAAATTATGTGAATTTGGCCTTATCAGAAAGTTTAGGTCAAGAGCTTTGATTTGCAAAAAAGAATCAACTAAATCGGAGTTACGAAACTCAAGTTATGTTCAAAAGAAGTTTGAATATGAATCTGAACAAAATTCGAAATTTGAAAATTTCAAACAGTTGATGTGACAGGTTCACTGGATAGGTGAAAACAAGACGAAGCTATAGGCGATGGTTTCATCTAATTTGGATAAACGAGTGAAAAGTTATGGCTATTTAAAAAATCAGGGCCAAACTGTGTTACGAAAGAAAAATAACTACGGTTAAGGTCTAACATATAAATACGTAGACTAATTGATAATCTAATTATTCTACTGTATTAGTCTAAAAATAATAAACTACAAAAGTATAAGAAAAAAAATAAAGAAATATACCTTTATAAGGCAGAGAAAAGACGACTTTGGAGAGAAGAGACAATTTCCAGAAGTCGCGCTGGAGAGGAGAAATATATTTTTCTTAAATGAATCTAGTCAAACCAAAATATTGATTTAACCCGAATCGGATGATTTTTGAGGCTCTATGGATCTATATTTATTGGTGGAAAAGAGGCTTAGAGGTCAGAGGCTAGGCAATGTGGGACTAAACATAGACGAAAATATACGAAACAGAGAAGAAAAGAGGCGGATGGGCCTAAAGGCCTTCGGCCGGCCGCGCGCGACGCTCCGTCTCCAGTTTTTTTTTTACAAAATTCGGCCTAAAAATGAAAAGGCTGGTTGGGCCTGGCCCATTAAGAGGAAAAAAAGCAATGGGCGCCAGAAGCTACTATATTGCGCATGTAGACGATAAATAAATATGGGCCGTACGTACAGTTTTTTTGAAATAGAAACAAAAGGAAAACCGAATAGCAAAGATAAAATAGAAATTTTATATGGGCATATAATATACCAAAATTTGCAGAAAAATATTTTCTACAACATGGACATTTTTATAATGCCGCATAAAATCCACACAAATTTAGATAATTCAAAGAGTGCTACTGCTCTAATAAAATCCAATAAAAATCATTTTAAAAATATCAAAATGAAATCAAATTTATCTCTCCAATTTTCTGTTGTAGGGAATCATGTTACCCTATTTTTCATGTATTTTATTTTTGTAGAAAAATGATTTGAATACAATCCAAATAACTCCAAATTAAAAAATAATTCCAAAAAGTCTTTGAATTTGATCCTTTGAAACTCCCAACTCATATTTCATATAATTTGAAGAAGTCATTTTATCTTCTCTCATGAAAATCATTGAGCTGCATGAAGTTTATGAATTGAAAAATTTTCCAAATGAAATCCAATTATTTTCAAATACCCTTTCATTTAATTTAAATGGAAGAAGTCATATCATCTTCGCTCAAGGGTTTTGTATGTGAAAAGAATTTGAATTCATGGAGATCAGAAAGCAAATATGAAAGTTTAGGAAAGTCCTTTTATTCCCTCTCATTTAACTTTCGAAAAGTTTCAAATTCACTCACTTTCAGACAATCAATCAAATATATCTATTTATTATAACATTCCAAAATTTAGAATTTTGGGATGTTACAAGATGAAGTTTATGAATTGAAAAATTTCCAAATGAAATTCAATTATTTTCAAATACCCTTTCATTTAATTTAAATGGAAGAAGTCATATCATCTTCGCTCAAGGGTTTTGTATGTGAAAAGAATTTGAATTCATGGAGATCAGAAAGCAAATATGAAAGTTTAGGAAAGTCCTTTTATTCCCTCTCATTTAACTTTCGAAAAGTTTCAAATTCACTCACTTTCAGACAATCAATCAAATATATCTATTTATTATAACATTCCAAAATTTAGAATTTTGGGATGTTACAAGGGGCTGCATAGCGATGATGATGAGGAGCCCCGGCCGCCGAACCCAGGAGGACAGAAGGGGTATCCCCCACAAGTGAAAACAGTGAACACGATATACGCAACCCACATTCCCAAGAAGGAGCGGAAGCGTGCACTAAGGGACGTCTACGCGATGGAGCCCTGCTACGTCTTGAGCTTGCATTGGCTTTCCCCGAAGAGGAAGGGATGATGCAGCAGAGTAGCATAAGTATTTCCCTCAGTTTTTGAGAACCAAGGTATCAATCCAGTAGGAGGCCATGCTCAAGTCCCTCGTACCTGCACAAAGCGATAGCTACTCGCAACCAACGCGATTAGGGGTTGTCAATCCCTTCACGGTCACTTACGAGAGTGAGATCTGATAGATATAATATTTTTGGTATTTTTGGTATAAAGATGAAAAGTAAAAAGTAAAGGCAAAGTAAAAAAGCAAAGCAAGATTAAAGTGATGGAGATTGATATGATGAGAATAGACCCGGGGGCCATAGGTTTCACTAGTGGCTTCTCTCAAGAGCATAAGTATTCTACGGTGGGTGAACAAATTACTGTTGAGCAATTGACAAAATTGAGCATAGTTATGAGAATATCTAGGCATGATCATGTATATAGGCATCACGTCCGTGACAAGTAGACCGAAACGATTCTGCATCTACTACTATTACTCCACTCATCGACCGCTATCCAGCATACATATAGAGTATTAATTTAAAAACAGAGTAACGCCTTAAGCAAGATGACATGATGTAGAGAGATAAATTCATGCAATATGAAATAAACCCCATCTTGTTATCCTCGATGGCAACGATACAATACGTGCCTTGCTGCCCCTTCTGTCACTGGGTAAGGACGTCGCAAGATCGAACCCAAAGCTAAGCACTTCTCCCATGGCAAGAACTACCAATCTAGTTGGCCAAACCAAACGGATAATTCGAAGTGACTTGCAAAGATAACCAATCATACATAAAAGAATTCAGAGAAGATTCAAATATTATTCATAGATAGACTTGATCATAAACCCACAATTCATCGGTCTCAACAAACTCACCGCAAAAAGAAGATTACATCGAATAGATCTCCACAAGAGAGGGGGAGAACTTTGTATTGAGATTCAAAGAGAGAGAAGAAGCCATCTAGCTACTAACTATGGACCCGAAGGTCTGAGGTAAACTACTCACACTTCATCGGAGGGGCTAGGATGATGTAGAAGCCCTCCGTGATGACGGTCCTCTTCCGGCGGAGCTCCGGAATAGGCCCCAAGATGGGATCTCATGGATACAGAAAGTTGCGGTGGTGGAATTAGGTTTTTGGCTCTTGTTCTGATCGTTTGGGGGTACGTGTGTATATATAGGAGGAAGGAGTACGTCGGTGGAGCACCGAGGGGCCCATGATGCAGGGGGGCGCGCCCTAGGGGGGGGGGGCGCCCCCCACCCTCGTGACCTCCTCTTTCACCCCCTGGAGTAGGGTCCAAGTCTCCTGGATCACGTTCGGTGAGAAAATCACGTTCCCGAAGATTTTATTCCGTTTGGACTCCGTATGATATTCTGTTTCTCCGAAACACTGAAATAGGCAAAAAAACAGCAATTCTGGGCTGGGCCTCCGGTTAATAGGTTAGTCCCAAAAATAATATAAAAGTGGAAAATAAAGCCCAATATAGTTCAAAACAGTAGATAATATAGCATGGAGCAATCAAAAATTATAGATACGTTGGAGACGTATCAGGCATCCCCAAGCTTAATTCCTGCTCGTCCTCGAGTAGGTAAATGATAAAAAGAGAATTTGTGATGCGGAGTACTACTTGGCATAATTTCAATGCAAATCTTCTTAATTGTGGTATGAATATTCAGATTAGAAAGATTCAAGACAAAAGTTTATATTGATATAAAAATAATAATACTTCAAGCATACTAATAAAGAATTATGTCTTCTCAAAATAACATGGCCAAAGAAAGTTATCCCTACAAAATCATATAGTCTGGCTATACTCCATCTTCACCACACAAAGTATTTAAATCATGCACAACCCCAATGACAAGCCAAGCAATTGTTTCATACTCTAACTTTTTCAAAACTTTTTCAATCTTCACGCAATACATGAGCGTGAGCCATGGATATAGCACTATAGGTGGAATAGAATGGTGTTTGTGGAGAAGACAAAAAGGAGGGGAAGATAGTCTCACATCAACTAGGCGTATCAACGGGCTATGGAGATGCCCATCAATAGATATCAATGTGAGTGAGTAGGGATTGCCATGCAACGGATGCACTAGAGCTATAAATGTATGAAAGCTCAACAAAAGAAACTAGTGGGTGTGCATCCAACTTGCTTGCTCACGAAGACCTAGGGCAATTTGAGGAAGCCCATCATTGGAATATACAACCCAAGTTCTATAATGTAAAATTCCCACTAGTATATGAAAGTGACAACATATGAGACTCTCTATATGAAAAACATGGTGCTACTTTGAAGCACAATATATGAGACTCGCTATATCATGGTGCTACTTTGAAGCACAAGTGTGGAAAAATGATAGTAGCATTGCCCCCTTTTTATTTTATTTTTTTGGGCCTTCTTTTTTTCTTTGGCCTTCCTTCTTTTTTTGGGACAATGCTCTATTGAATGATGATCATCACACTTCTATTTATTTACAACTCAATGATTACAACTCGATTCTAAAACAAAGTATGACTCTATATCGATGCCTCCGGCGGTGTACCGGGATATGCAATGAATCAAGAGCGACAAGTATGAAGAAATTATGAACGGTGGCTTTGCCACAAATACTATGTCAACTACATGATCATGCTAAGCAATATGACAATGATGAATGTGTCATGATGAACTAGATGGTGGAAAGTTGCATGGCAATATATCTCTAAGAAATTATGAACGGTGTCTTTGCCACAAATACTATGTCAACTACATGATCATGCTAAGCAATATGACAATGATGAATGTGTCATGATGAACTAGATGATGGAAAGTTGCATGGCAATATATCTCAGAATGGCTATGGAAATGCCATAATAGGTAGGTATGGTGGCTGTTTTGAGGAAGGTATATGGTAGGTGTATGATACCGGCGAAAGGTGCGCGGTATTAGAGAGGCTAGCAAAGGTGGAAGGGTGAGACTGCGTATAATCCATGGACTCAACATTAGTCATAAAGAACTCATATACTTATTGAAAAAATCTAGAAGTTATCAAAGCAAAGTATTACGCGCATGCTCCTAGGGGGATAGATTGGTAGGTAAAGAGCATCGCTCGTCCCCGACCGCCACTCATAAGGAAGACAATCAATAAATAAATAATGCTCCGACTTCATCACATAACGGTTCACCATACGTGCATGCTACGGGAATCACAAACTTTAACACAAGTATTCTTTAAATTCACAACTACTCAACTAGCACGACTTTAATATTATCACCTCAACTATCATGCTTCACTCTTTTCTTAGTATTCAACACACTCAAAAGAAAGTTTCACAAATCTTGAATACCAAGCATATTATTATTAAGCTAATTACCATGCTATTAAGAGACTCTCAAGATAATTTAAGTGAAGCATGAGAGATCAATAGTTTCTTTAAAACAAATCCACCACCGTGCTCTAAAAGATCTAAGTGAAGCGCATAGAGCAAAATTATAACGCTCAAAAGATATAAGTGAAGCACACAGAGCAAAACTACTTAGCTCAAAAGATATAAGTGAAGCACATAGAGCAAAACTACATAGCTCAAAAGATATAAGTGAAGCACATAGAGCAAAACTACTTAGCTCAAAAGATATAAGTGGAGCACATAGAGCAAAACTACTTAGCTCAAAAGATATAAGTGAAGCACATAGAGTATTCTATCAAATTTTAATTCATGTATGGCTCTCTCAAAAGGTGTGTACAGCAAGGATGGTTGTTGCATATTAAGACACAAAGACACAAATAATACAAGACGCTCCAAGCAAAACACATATCATGTTGGTGAATAAAAATATAGCTCCAAGTAAATTACCGATGGAAGTGGACGAAAGAGGGGATGCCTTCCGGGGCATCCCCAAGATTTGACTTTTTGGTGTTGTTGGATTATCTCAGGGGTGCCATGGTCATCCCCAAGATTAGGCTCTTGCCACTCCTTGTTCCATGACCCATCAAAAGAATTCACCCAAAACTTGAAAACTTCACAACACAAAACTCAAAATAGAAAACTCGTGAGCTCCGTTAGCGAAAGAAAACAAAAGACCACTTCAAGTTACTGTAATGAACTCATTCTTTATTTATATTGGTGTTAAACCTACTGTATTCCAACTTATCTATGGATTATAAACTATTTTACTAGCCATAGATTCATCAAAATAAGCAAACAACACACGAAAAACAGAATCTGTCAAAAACAGAACAGTCTGTAGTAATCTGTAGCTAGCGCAAGATCTGGAACCCCAAAAATTCTAAAATAAATTTCTGGACGTGAGGAATTTATCTATTAATAATCTGAAAAAATAATTAACTAAATATCACCCTTAAAATAAAAATTACAGCAGTTCTCGTGAGCGCTAAAATTTCTGTTTTTTACAGGAAGTTCAACAAGACTTTCCCCAAGTCTTCCCAACGGTTCTACTTGGCAAAAACACTAATTAAACACAAAAAACACAACCAAAACAGAGGATAAATAATTTATTTATTACTAAACAGGAGCAAAAAGCAAGTAATAAAAATAAAATTGGGTTGCCTCCCAACAAGCGCTATCGTTTAACGCCCCTAGCTAGGCATAAAAGCGAGGATAGATCTAGGTATTACCATCTTTGGTAGGCAATCCATAAGTAGCTCTCATAATAGTTTCATATGGTAATTTTGTTTTATTTCTTGGAAAGTGTTCCATTCCCTTTTTTAATGGAAATTGAAATCTAATATTCCCTTCCTTCATATCAATAATCGCACCAACCGTTCTAAGGAAAGGTCTACCAAGAATAATAGGGCAAGAAGGATTGCAATCTATATCAAGAACAATGAAATCTACGGGCACATAATTCCTATTTGCAACAATAAGAACATCATTAATCCTTCCCATAGGTTTCTTAATAGTGGAATCCGCAAGATGCAAGTTTAGAGAGCAATCATCAAAATTACGGAAATCTAGCAAATCACACAAAATCTTGGGAATAGTAGAGACACTAGCACCCAAATCACACAAAGCATAAAACTCATGATCTTTAATTTTAATTTTAGTAGTTGGTTCCCACTCATCATAGAGTTTTCTAGGGATAGAAACTTTCAACTCAAGTTTTTCTTCATAAGATTGCATCAAGGCATCAACAATATGTTCGGTGAAGGCTTTATTTTGACTATAAGCATGTGGAGAATTTAGCACGGATTGCAACAAGGAAATACAATCAATTAAAGAGCAACTTTCATATTTAAATTCCATGAAATCCAATATAGTGGGTTTAGCAACATCTAGATTTTTATTTCTTTCAATCCCACTTTCATCAATTTCATCATTAAGATCTAAATACTCCGAATTTTTAGAACGCCTTCTAGGTAAAGGAAGATCATATTAAGTTTAATCAAGATTCATATTGCAAAACAAAGATTTAATAGGGGACACATCAATAACTTTTAGATCTTCATCTTGATTTTCATAGGAATTGGAGGAACACACTTTAATAAAGGCATCTTTGGAAGCACGCATCCTAGCGGTTCTTTCCTTGCACTCATCAATGGAAATTCTCATGGCTTTGAGAGACTCATTGATATCATGTTTAGGAGGAATAGATCTAAGCTTTAAAGAATCAACCTCAAGAGATATTCTATCAACGTTTCTAGCCAAATCATCAACTTTAAGCACTTTCTCCTCAAGCAAAGCATTAAAATTCTTTTGTGAATTCATAAACTCTTTAACACTATTCTCAAATTCAGAGGGCATCTTATTATAATTTCCATAAGAGTTTTTGTAGGAATTCCCATAATTATTAGAAGGATTACTAGGATATGGCCTAGGATTAAAATTCCCTCTATAAGCGTTATTACCAAAATTATTCCTACCAACAAAATTCACATCCATAGATTCATTGTTATTCTCAATCAAAGTAGACAAAGGCATATCATTAGGATCAAAAGAAACACTCTTAGTAGCAAATAATTTCATAAGTTCATCCATCTTTCCATTCAACACATTAATTTCTTCTATCGCATGCACCTTTTTATTAGAAGATCTTTCAGTATGCCATTGACAATAATTAACCATAATATTATCTAGGAGTTTAGTAGCATCTCCTAAAGTGATTTCCATAAAAGTGCCTCCCGCGGCCGAATCTAAAAGATTTCTAGAAGCAAAATTCAATCCAGCATAAAAAATTTGTATAATCATCCACAAATTCAAACCATGAGTAGGGCAATTACGTATCATTAATTTCATTCTCTCCCAAGCTTGTGCAACATGTTCATGATCAAGTTGTTTAAAGTTCATAATATCGTTTCTAAGAGAGATGATCTTAGCGGGAGGAAAATACTTAGAGATAAAAGCATCTTTGCACTTGTTCCATGAATCAATACTATTCTTAGGCAAAGACGAAAACCAAGCTTTAGCATGATCTCTAAGCGAAAAAGGAAATAGCTTCAATTTAACGACATCATTATCGACATCTTTTTTCTTTTTCATATCACATAAATCAACGAAGCTATTCAGATGAGTAGCGGCATCTTCACTAGGAAGGCCGGCGAATTGATCTTTCATATCAAGATTCAACAAAGCAATATTAATTTCACAAGATTCAGCATCCGTAAGAGGAGCAATCGGAGTGCTAAGGAAATCATTATTATTGGTATAGGTGAAGTCACACAATTTAGTATTATCTTGAGCCATCGCGACAAACAAGCAATCTAACACACGAGCAAACAAAAGCAAACGGGCAAAAAGAGGCAAATAGAGAGGGGGGGGTAGAGAGAGAGAGGGCGAATAAAACGGCAAGGATGAATTGGGGGGAGAGGAAAACGAGAGGAAAATGGCAAATAATGTAATGCGAGAGATAGGGATTGTGATGGGTACTTGGTATGTTGACTGGGTAAGGATGCCGCAAGATCGAACCCAAAGCTAAGCACTTCTCCCATGGCAAGAACTACCAATCTAGTTGGCCAAACCAAACAGATAATTCGAAGAGACTTGCAAAGATAACCAATCATACATAAAAGAATTCAGAGAAGATTCAAATATTATTCATAGATAGACTTGATCATAAACCCACAATTCATCTGTCTCAACAAACACACCACAAAAAGAAGATTACATCGAATAGATCTCTACAAGAGAGGGGGAGAACTTTGTATTGAGATTCAAAGAGAGAGAAGAAGCCATCAAAGGGGATAGGATGATGTAGAAGCCCTCCGTGATGACGGCCCTCTTCCGGCGGAGCTCCGAAACAGGCCCCAAGATGGGATCTCGTGGATACAGAAAGTTGCGGCGGTGGAATTAGGTTTTTGGCTCCTGTTCTAATCGTTTGGGGGCACGTGTGTATATATAGGAGGAAGGAGTACGTCGGTGGAGCACCGAGGGGCCCACGAGGCAGGGGGCGCGCCCTAGGGGGGGCACACCCCACCCTCGTGACGTCCTCTTTGACCCCCTGGAGTAGGGTCCAAGTCTCCTGGATCAAGTTCGGTGAGAAAATCACGTTCCCGAAGATTTTATTCCGTTTGGACACCGTTTGATATTCTGTTTCTCCGAAACACTGAAATAGGCAAAAAACAGCAATTCTGGGCTGGGCCTCCGGTTAATAGGTTAGTCCCAAAAATAATATAAAAGTGGAAAATAAAGCCCAATATAGTCCAAAACAGTAGATAATATAGCATGGAGCAATCAAAAATTATAGATACGTTGGAGACGTATCAAGCCCGTCGCCCCAAAGTTCAACCCATGGTCTGCTTGTCCGATCACCTTCTATCACAGGGACCACCCCACTAGCAGCCGTCATGGCGGATCCGCCGCACTGGTCCTAGACCCCATCATTGATGGATTTCACCTCACTCGAGTCCTTATGGACGGCGGCAGCAGCCTTTACCTGCTTTATCAGGATACAGTGCGAAAAATGGGTATCGATCCCTCAAGGATCAAACCTAGCAAAACCACCTTTAAAGGCGTCATCCCAGGTGTAGAGGCTCATTGCACAAGCTCAATCACACTGGAAGTGGTCTTCGGATCACCGGATAACTTCCGAAGCAAACAGTTAATCTTCGACATCGTCCTGTTTCGCAGTGGCTATCATGCACTGCTCGGACGGACATCATTTGCAAAATTCAACGCAGTGCCGCATTACGCATACCTCAAGCTCAATATGCCAGGACCCCGCGGGGTCATAACAGTAAATGGAAACACAGAATGCTCGCTCCATACAGAAGAGCACACTTCGGCCCTTGCAGCAGAGGCACAAAGCAGCCTGTTCAGGCAGACCACTCATTCGGCGTTACAGCCCCCAGACACCTTCAAGCGAGTCCGGCACAATCTGCAACAGGATCGCCTGGCGCGATCAACGCTCGCTTAGCAATCTGGCCCCCGTCCCAGTCCCAGTGCAGCAACGAAATTCGTGCCGCGCGTACATAACTACGCATTGAAAATACCATGGACATAGGCGGGGGCACAATCAGGACACGCCCCGCATTGTGGCTTAACCACACCAGGGGCTGTATACCTTTGACATTCCTTTTCTCTTTCAGGGCCTAACTCTTCGGAAGCCCTTTCCGGCAGTCCGATTGCCGGACACATTCCGGAAGCAACAACCAAGGCGGCAAGAAGCTAGGATGAACACGGGAACCGCCAGGTGGTCTCTAGTAATACTTGATATACCCGCTTTTCACTATTTATGCGTAGCTTGCCTTGGGATAGGACATTTCGAATTGTCCTACTTTATGCTTATTGCACTACTTGTACCAGTACGCTTCGTCGTATTATTCAAATAACAATGCATATTATTAATCTGCCATTGCATTATTTAAGTTTTTCTCTTTCTCTTATATGTCCATTTACGAGATTCCGCACCTGCACGCTCGGGTGTGGTCAGTACGCCAGGGGCTCTCGTTTACCCCGTAATACGGCGCAAGAAGTCCAAACACTTTCGACAGTGCGGCACCCCGAACTTATAGCATTATATGCATCAACTCCGAATCATGTCTTGGGTCAAATGTTGGGTTGCCCGGCTCCCATGCTTTGGTACCTTACGTTCCGCTATATCGGCTAAGGTAGCGGTGGGAGAACTACTGCGATTGTGTCCCGGTTCTTCCGGATGAGCACCTCAGTAGACAAAGCCAAAAACTGACTGTCATGATAAGGCGAGAGACTGGTCGCTGTTCGAGAGGTCTCAAGTCCTTAAAGACTTTTTCCGCTTCGGGCGAGGAGTTGGCCTTGTCCGTCTTAGGCGTGTATAGCGCCCGAAATTCGGCCCTCCGAATACCAGGGGCTTCGCCAAAAATTTAAAATCATAGACTTATATGGCTAAGTGAGAGTGATAAAGCATTATAGTCTGATTGCCTGGTTCGTTGCGCTGAGCACCTCCCTTGAAGGACCCAAATTTGGGATAAAGAGTGTTCAGATTTACCCCAAACACCCCAGTACTAGTTACATGGGGGCAGAAGCCGACGACTGGCCAACTCTCAGATTTTATAAACGGCCACACAGAAGGTAATATTTTAAATTAAGAAAGCGTCGCATGGTGCAAAAGAACTCGTTTCATATTACAGGATCACATGGGCATGTTCATTCAAAGATTACATCCTTGGCACACTCATCTGCCACTAAGCGGGAACCCTTCAGGACGCTCTCATAGTAATTCTTGGGGCAGCGATGCTCCTTGCCCTCCGGCGGCCCCTCCTTCACAAGCTTCACGGCGTCCAGCTTCGCCCAGTGCACCTTCGCCTGGGAAAAAGCCATGCATGCACCTTCGATGCAGACGGACCGCTTGATGACCTCAAGCCGTGGGCAGGCTTCTACCAGCCGCCTCACCAGACCAAAGTAGCTGCCGGGCAGGGGCTCGCCAGGCCACATCCGGACTATAAGGCCCCTCATGGCCTGTTCGGCCACCTTGTGAAGTTCGACCGACTGCTTCAGCTGGTCGCTCAAGGACACGGGGTGTTCGGTCCCAGCATACTGAGACCAGAACAACTTCTCCGTTGAGCTCCCCTCCTCATCCTGGTAAAACTCCGCGGCATCCAGCACACTGCGGGGAAGATCTACAAACGCTCTTGGAGAGCTCCGAACTCGGGTAAGAAAAAGGAAAGTCTCCTTCACATGCTTGCTTTGGATATTGAATGCCTTACCCGCTGCTATCTTCTTCGCCGCATAAATCTCCTGGAGGGCCTTGTGGGCTTCGGCCTTGGCGCTCCGGACGCTTTCAAGCGCCTGCGCGAGCTCGGACTCTCGCGTCTTGGAGTCAAGCTCCAAGGACTCGTGCTTTTTGGCGAGAGCCTCGAGCTCTTGCTGCACCTCGCCCACTCGGGCTTCTTGTTTCTCCGTTCAATGCATTCTTTGGCCGCTTTGTCTTTGGCCACGGACAACGCCTTCTTCAGGGTCTCCACCTCGGTCGTGGCCCCTGACAAATTCATGATGATCCTATTACTTTACACCGAACTTATTTTTAACTATATAAACTGGGGTATATCTTACCTTTACTCTCTTCGAGCTGCCCCTTGGTAAGGCCGAGCTCGTCCTCGGACCGCTTCAGGGCCTGCTTCAGCGTAGAGACCTCCGCAGTACGTGCGGCAGCGGCCAGCAGGGAAGCCTGCACATACACATAGACATACTCTAATTAGACTCCTGAGTTATCATTTGATACTCTATTCGGCTTTTCTTTGCGAATGCCGAACAGAGCATCAGGGGCTACTATCTATGCGGTAATATTTTTATATTTTGAATGCTTACCTCAAAGCCTGTTAGGAGGCTGGCGCAAGCTTCACTCAGTCCGTTTTTCGTGGACTGAACCTTCTTGACCACCGCACTCATGATAGTGCGGTGTTCTTCATCGATGGAAGTGCTGTGAAGCGCTTCCAGCAAGTTGTCCGGTGCCTCTGGTTGGACAAAGGACACCGACATGGATGGTTGGCCCCCTTAATGGGGGACCGCCTGCCGGAGTCCAGAACCATCGAAGGTTCCGGCGCAGTGTTCGGCTGGGGCAAGAACTCGAAGCCCGTAGGAGCCTCACTCCCTTGGTACTCAGGCTCCGGGAGGTCACCGTGAGGCGCCCCCAGGATCACCTCCCCTTGGGTCGGTGCCTTTTGAGACACCACCTCGGCGTTATCCGTAGGGCGAGGGGTGGAAGCCGTCAGAGGAGAACCGTTGTTCATATCCGACGAGCCCAAAGAGCCGCTCGACGAGGGTACGTCGAGATGAGCTCGGGCCGGACTGCATAATCATGTTCGGCATGAGCAAAGGCAGTACAATAAAACATACCAGGAAGTACTATGGTGTCCGGACACTTACGACTTCGCCAGGGGCTTGTCCCTGGGTAGCCACTCGTCGCCGCCGTCGACGGCCGTCGTGGCACAGTCCGGAGGGAGGGCCTTTCCCTTCTTGGACCCTTCGGCCTCCCCGAATGGGTCGGCCTTCCTTTTTTTGTCTCCCCTGGCTGGGGGAGAGAACTTTTCTCCTCCTCCTTGTTTCCGTGGGAGGAGTGCGCGTCGGACTCATCGGACGATGAGTCCGATAGAACCACCTTGCGCCGGAGACCCTTTCGGGTCCCCGCGGCCTTCTTCTTGGCCGTCTTTTCCGGCACCTCGTAAGGTGCTGGAGTCAGCATCTTCATTAAAAGAGCATTTGCAGGATCTTCGGGCAGGGGGGCTGGGCAATCAAGCTGCTCCGCTGTCTTTATCCAGTCTTGTTAATGACATGAAAGCTTAGATCCAACACATAACCAAACCAGGGCACATAAATACCCTGAGAGATATAAAAGCCTACCGGATGGGCGCGACGCTTTGCGCTGAGTCCGCAGTCCTCGGTGAGGGAGGGAGGCATCTCGGCGCCCTTGAACAGCACCCTCCAGATGTCCTCATGCGTCGTGTCATAGAGCTCTCGCAGTATCTAGTGCTGGGCTGAGTCGAATTCCCACAAAACAAATGCACGTCGTTGGCACGGAAGGATCCGGCGGAAGAGCATAACCTGGACCACGTTGACGAGCTTGATTTTCTTGTTCATCATGTTCTGGATGCAGGTCTGGAGTCCGGCCAGCTCTACCGAAGAGCCCCAGGACAGGCCCTTCTTTTTCCAGGAGGTGAGCCGCGTGGGGATTCCAGATCGAAATTTGGGGGCCGCCACCCAGTTGGAGTCGCGCGGCTCGGTGATGTAGAACCACCCCGATTGCCACCCCTTTATGGTATCCACGTAGGTACCCTCGAGCCAGGTGACATTAGGCATCTTGCCCACCATGGCGCCTCCGCATTCTGCTTGCTGGCCACCCACCACCTTTGGTTTGACATTGAAGGTTTTCAGCCATAGGCTGAAGTGGGGCCTGATGCGGAGGAAGGCCTCGCACACGACGATAAACGCCGAGATGTTGAGGATGAAGTTGGAGGCCAGATCATGAAAATCCAGCCCGTACTAGAACATGAGCCTGCGGACAAACGGGTGGAGAGGAAATCCCAGTCCACGGATGAAATGGGTAAGAAAAACTATCCTCTCATGGGGTTCGGGCGTTGGGACGATCTGCCTCGCATTTGGCAGCCGGTGCGTGATATTCGCAGCTAGGTATCCGGCCTCCCGTAACTTTTTGATGTTCTCCTCCGTGACGGAGGAGACCATCCACTTGCCTCCTGCTCTGGACATGATTGGAGTGGTTCGAGAAGAAGAACGCGAGCTTGGGCGCTAGAGCTTGGGTGTGCGGGAATGGGTAAGCGAGAAGGAAGAAGGCGTGGGTGAAAAAAGTAAATCTTTGTCCCTTTATAAGGGCGGAGGAGGCGATGAGTCTCCCCACTTGCCTGGCAAAACCGCTTATTCTCCAGGCGCCGTAATTGATGGCGCGGTTGGGTTACCCACGTCCGTATTGATGAGAATCCCATGATAAGGGGAACACGATCTCTGCTTTGACAAGACGTATCAAGAAAACCGCCTCGCAATATGTGCGGAGCTGGTTGAGAAAAGCGGTTCGAATAATAACCGGGCCATGAAGTGATGTCATACTATCGAAACGTGTCAGCAGATTAGATTTGTGGAAGTATTATTCTCTCTACGGTGGTATGTGGAACTTATTTTGTAGGATCGGACACTATCCTTGTATTCAAACTCTTCCATGGTGTATTCGGAGGAGGAACCCGCCTTGCAATGTCGAAGACAACACTGCGCGCCGGACTCATCGTCATTGAAGCCTAGTTCAGGGGCTACTGAGGGAGTCCTGGATTAGGGGGTCTCCGGACAGCCGGACTGTTGGACTATTAAGATACAAGATTGAAGACTTCGTCCCGTCTCCGGATGGGACTCTACTTGGCGTGGAAGGCAAGCTAGGCAATACGGATATGTATATCTCCTCCTTTGTAACCGACCTTATGTAACCCTAGCCCTCTCTGGTGTCTATATAAACCGGAGGGTTTTAGTCCGTAGGACAACAAACAATCATACCGTAGGCTAGCTTCTAGGGTTTAGCCTCTCTGATCTCGTGGTAGATCAACTCTTGTAATACTCATATCATCAAGAACAATCAAGCAGGACGTAGGGTTTTACCTCCATCAAGGGGGCCCGAACCTGGGTAAACATCGTGTCCCCTGCCTCCTGTTACCATCCGCCTTAGACGCATAGTTCAGGACCCCCTACCCGAGATCCGCCGGTTTTGACACCGACACTACTGTCTTGCTTTATTTCCCATTTAGATAAGTTAGATGATTTTTTGGCTTCTATGTAATCCACCGTTTTTGACTACTAATTGTTTCCTTTGCACCTATGTGTAAACAACGTTATCTACTTCACCTCATTGCTATTTTGACCTTTTGTTGCACTGCACAAAACACTTTTGTTTTAAGAGTGTTTTGTGCAGTTCAACCAAAATGTCACACCGACAACGTTGCTTGATTGCTTGATCTTAGTGGAACTGCACAAGAGGAGATCTTACTTCCTATCCGTGTTGGCAAATTTGGTTCAGATCTTCTTCTTGTGAGTTGTTTGAATTCCGCGTCATGAGAGGTCAGTACTAGCCTTCTTTCACATGATTGTGCAGTGTGCTTTCATATGTTGTGCTACTTGTACGGTAATGTTGCTTGATCTTAGTGAACTGCACAAATGGAGACACGACTTCCAATCTGTATGTGCACCGTAATATCCCATTGTGGTAAGATAAGGGTATTTCACAACTGTTGGCCTGTATCTTGCCACTTCCATCAGAAAACTAATGTCGTTGTTTAGTACTATACTTGTGCTCCTTAATTGACATGCCAAATCTTACATTGAAGGCGAAGCTTGTCTTTTATTGAACCAAGTGATGAAGGGGAAGAACAAGCGGAAGAAAAACAAAAATCAACTCCCGGTGCTGTAATGAAGCACTGGAACTGTGATGACAAAAGTAATGACATAGTTTTGCATCTTAATTTATTGCTATGGCTGGAACGAGCAATTATTTTGCCACTGATTTGATGCCACTCTTAATGTAATATGTAATTATCTCTACTTGTGCAAACAGGGATCTTCTTTGAAGATACCATATATTTTAGTGGAACTGCACAAGAAGATGTTGGTAACATTAAACTAATCGAGGAGTATATAGTAAGCATGGCAACCACAGTAGATAACAACAGATGGTTCCGGACAAGTGCTTGATCTATATGCCCTACACAATAAGCCTCCTGACAAAGGTTGGTACTTGCCCACGGATCTCATCCATATGATTGAGCTTTGTCATCTCTATTGGTGCTGTGCTACTGTTTAGATACTGACATGAGAAAGTGGTATTGTCCTTGAGAAGTGCTTCATCTGTGCTGTTTTAAATATTTCCTTTCCTTTTTTCGAGCAAACAGAGATGCTAGCATTTAGTTGTCCTCTTATCTTTGCACAACAGGATCATCCTCCTCTAAAGAAGAATATGGAGTACGTGAAGTGACTAGTTCCGATTATGCCAGGATGAAGAAGCCATGTCTATCTTCTCATCAGAAGGAGTAGTTGAAGGATGGTTATATTACTCCCCACAAGACCAAACTAACTTCAGCTCAGAAGAACTGACAGATCTCCATCTTTTTTGTTGTGATGCACAAGTACAATGTTGTTCTAGGATTCTTTCCTGTGAGTTCCATTTTTTAAAAGTGTGCTCTACATGGACCATGTAGGTGCCTGTTTAAGCTGTCAATTCATAGTACAATTTGCTTTATACTAATCACTTTTTTTGTATTTGTGCAAACAGGGGTGCTCAGCTTGATTTCAATGGGAACTGCACAAAATGTTCATGAATACATCGAATCATTCATTTCCACCACAAGAAAGGAGGTGCCGATATGTTCAAGGTGTTGCAACATATAAAGGCGAAATTATACAAGCTACACGCAAATTTGGTTGATTTTGGTGGAACTGCACAAAAAGAATAGCTAGTTTATTTAGCACGAGGTGCCATTTCAATGTCCGAACTGATGGCAAACCCTGCCCATTCCACAATCGATTGATATTTTCGAATGGGACGCCCATCATCGATCGATTTTTCTTTATTCCTCAGTTGTGAAGTAAATATTGGCTCTAACATGTGAATCACTAAGATGCATAATCATCAATTATTTTGAATGTTCTCTATGAATTGCCAGGCCTGTGTGTTTGATTGCAATGTACATGAACGCTAAAAAGCTGCCCAAACTCTTTGTACTCCCTATGTTCCTTTTTACTTTGCATATTAGATTTCTTTCAAGTCAGTTGATTTTACATTGTGAATGTTCATATTTTTTTCTATAAGATTGGTCAAAGTAGAGATACTTTAACTGCAGACAAAACTTGTATGCAAACTAAAAAGGACCGGAGGGAGTACATGTGAAAATGCTGCAAACAAGGTGATCACATAATTAATTCACCGAAGCTACCCACCTATGTCCGGCTGAGCCAAACAGAAGCTTCTTCTCCAGCGGACTGAGCTTCAATGACTTAACTGCAGGTGTAGTTGCGTAACTGACATGTGGACCAGATGCCAGTTTGGCCCATGTGTCAGTGACCCAACTGCACTAGCAGTTAAGTAACTAAAGCAGCGTCCTTCTCCAACATAGCTCTCCGACTCCACGTTGCCACCAAGAAGCTAATCGACCATCAATGGTCAACCCGCCTAGCTTGGCTTCAACCGGAGGGTAGCAGCGGTGGCCTTACTTGGACCCGAGGCGGCGGTGACCTACCGTGTTCTACTCTTCCTCATTTTCTGTGTGGCTTGGCCTCGTTGGCAGCTGGGCAGGGCCTCGACAGAGCAGGCAATGTCCTCTATCTTGTTGCCGGCGGGGCAGCGCCTCGGCGGAGCGGGGGAAATCCCCCCTCGTTGCTGGCAGGGTGGGGCCTCGGTTGAGCCGACGATGTCCTCTGCCTCGTTGTTGGTGGGGCGGGGCCTCGGCGGAGTAGGGCCTCGCCGAAGCCGGCGAGGTCCTCCACCTAGGTGCCGGCGGGGCGGCGCCTCGGCGGAGCCGGCGATGTCCTCTGCCTTGTTGTTGGCACGGAGGGTCCTCGACCGAGAAGGACCTCACCGAATCCGGTGAAATCCTTTGCCTCAGTGCCGGCGGGGCGGGGCGTCGGCAGAGCCGGCGGTGTCCTCTACCTTGTTGTTGGCGCCACGGGGTCTCGGCGGAGCAGGGCCTCATCGACGCCAGGAGAGCGGGGACTCATCGGAGCCGGCATTGTCCTCTGCCTCGTCCTCGGTCTTGCCAAAAAGTGCTTCGCCCGCGTCATCGCCCTCTTTGTAGGAGGCCGCAGTCTTCGCCACCCGCATGCAGTACCGCCAGCGCTCGAGGCAGCCCTCGCGGGCGGAGCGGTATGAGTTGGGCAACGCCTCCTGGTTTGCCAGCTCCATGACGATCTGCTCCTCCACCTGCATGTGCTCCTGGAGGAGATGGTGGTTGTAGGCGGCGTCGGCCTGCGCCTCCCGGAATTGCTCCTCATGCTTCTGCCTCACCATGTCCATCTATTGGGCACGGGCCTCGCCGATGGTCATGGTGCAATGCACCGGTGAGGATGGTGCAGAGGAGGGGGTTGTCATCGGATCGTCGACTACCATGTTCTCCATTGGCACGTCGTCGTCCTCCGGCTGCCTGCCAGCTTGGTCCGTCATTCGCCCGTCTCGAAGAGCGCTAGAGCGTGAGGAAGCCACGGTGGGAAGTAGTGGTGTGGACAGGAGAAAGGGAACGGAGGTGGATGACTGCGGCTATGGCCGGCGCAACAGTTCATATAGCAATGGTGGGCGGCGGAGGGACAGACATGTGGCACCGAAGTAGCCGCCTCGGCAACCACGTATCATTAATGTGGGCAGCAGACGGACAGACGGACGACACTTGTGTCGTTTGAAGCGGAGCAATCGCCTGCACCGGGAAGCAGGGCAGGCGGCGCTGACCGTTTCGGGTGGAAAGTGCACGCGGGCGAGGGAGGCGGTCTGGGTGGGCCAGGGCAGTTCAGACTCATGCATGGCAGCGGGTCGGTGCAGCAGCCGGACATGTTGGCTCGCCAACGAGCTCGCCGAGCTGAGCGACGACAATCAGACGATGGACATAGTTTCCAACCAGGAGTCGGCGCCACTGTCCAAGCCGGTTCATGCCGTGTTCACCATAGAGCAGGTGCCACCGCACTTCGACGCCCTAATGGCGGAAGAGCTACGAGCGTAGGAGGACCTGTGCTGCCACCTCTATCTCCTCAACAAGCACCAGTGAACAAGCGAACGATAATGCCGTCGTGGACATGTGGCCCTATGATCCTTGCTTCCTGAATGAGCAGCGAGCGCTGTATCAGACCATCCGTAGGGCCCGCGAGGCCCTCTCTGTCGTCCTTCGAGTTCTTGCGCTCGCCGTGGCGCCGCCGTCTCGCGTTGTCAACATGGTCAACGGACATGAGGAATGAGGAGATGATTTTACTTGGAGAGGATGACAGTGGGGACCCACCAGGGTCATAGCCGCACGTACACAAGTGCCTCCTTATTATATACAACTATAAATTTTTTTGCTTTCTCCTGGTTTCCTGACATCACAGTCCCACACCATTGTCAAGCTATGTAGTCAATAAATGAGGGAATTGCACAAGGAGCGGCTGACAGCTGGGACCAAGCAGCTCGAGCAGTATTTTTGTTTTTGAGGTGTGAGCACTGCAAAGTTTTTCTTGAGCGATGTTTTCATTGTTATTCAGAGGAGAGCAGGGTATTAACTGGGCGGGCTATGGCCCATCTAGCCCAGGCCAGATATTAATTTTTTTCAAGCTGAAAATGGCGCCTAGCTATACTTTTTTAGGAATACCTAGACAAGGTCAACTTGTTATTCTCCGCCCCGTTGGGCTGCAACTCTTTCCTAGGAGGGATGCATTAGGCTTAACAAAAAAAGGGCTTTAAGAAATAATAAATGGAATGTAATTATAAAAACTGGGCAGTAACTATAAAAAATGCACCAAACACGTAATTAGTTTATAAAATATTATTTTTGGATTTTGAAAATTTTAATTTAATTAATTGTTTCATGCACAATATTTCGTTGGATTTTTACGAAATAGAAATTTATATTGAAATTGTATTTAATATGAATAGAAATTTCGGGATAAAAATATTTCGGATTCCATCAAAATGTGGGAAATTTTATTGAATTCTGTTTTGAGCGGTTGGTTGAAATTATTAACCGTTGTCCTAGCTAGAAAATGGCGTGTACTTTTAACAAACTGTAAATGGGTTGTAGTAAATTCCATTAGAATTCAAAAATGGGTTGCACGTTCTTACAAATTGCAAATGGGCTATAAGTTCTCTGCCACACACTTGTGGGCCTACTAAGTTGACGCATCCCCTAAAAAAGTAAGTTGACGCGTATGCAAGGCTTTGTCAACTTATAGTCAACACATGGTTCTAGCAGTAGTGGCCGTTGGATGTCCATCCAATGGATGTCGTGCTTCTTCTTCAATCTCGGATATTGTCGGTGTACAAAAGTAGGGGCTCTCCTTTTGACCCCTTTACTTGTGCACGGGCAGTCAGAGCCACGCGCCGCGGCCATCCTTAGTAGGGCAGAGGAGGGAAGCCGGAGTGAAGCCAAGGCACAAGACAACCAAGGCAACGCCAAGACCGGAAGCACAAGATCCTTGCCGAGGCGGCCCCCCGCAGCCCCGGCAAGAGCCTTGCCGGGGCAACTTGCCCGATGCCAGTGGAGTGAACCACCCTTGAACCAACCGGATCCAACCCAACCGACTACGTTGGAACCAGGGCTCGGGAGGCGCCTCTGTGGTGGCATGCAAATCTTCGTCAAACTCGTAAATATACGAGTTCAGATGAGGACTAGAAGACAACGACCCTCGGCAGGATCCTAACCGAGGAAATCCACAAGACCCCCGGCAAGACCCTTGCCGAGCCCCCGGCAAGACCCTTGCCGAGGGCGTCCGCAGGGCCACTGCCAGGCTCGCACCAGCCAAGACTCCGCCGCCGTTCGCATGCAGCTGCCAGCCCAACCAACTGGGCAGGCACATGTGTGGCAACATGCAGCTTCCAGGCCAAATCAGCAAGCACCTGCGTGGCGGCATGCAGGTCTTCCTAAAGGCCCTACCACCGCGCCACCTCAGCTGCCTGCCTGCCTACATGGCGCTGCATGCATCGTCAACCTGGGAGCGTGTTGAAGTGAGGCAAAATGGCGACGGACGGGACATGCCTCGTTCCCGTAGCCGATAAAGCTAATGGACACCTACGTAGTGCATTTAATGCACTTTGTCCCGTAATGCCGTGCGATAAGCTCGCGCACTGTAGGCCTTTCCACCTTCTGTGTGCCACGGTGGCAGCCCCTTTTTCCTATAAAAGGAGGCCCGAGGCGACCAGGAGAGGGATTTGGCTTTTTGGAACAGGACAACCACCGTAGCTAGTTCAGAAAGCTCAAGAACATCTAATACATCCACCAAAGCAGGACTAGGGTTTTACGCGTCCTCGCGGCCTGAACCTGGGTAAAGGATCCATGTGCTTGCTCCTAAACCTGCTCTTCTCACGACCCCGCGCCCGTTGACCGTAGAAGGGATCCCAGTGATCCCATAGGTGTCGTTCTCACCGACAGATATTCTAGCTTTAGCCACCCAAAAAATGATTCCTCCCCCTCACATCTGGGGCGCACTGTTTCAGAGGCTGACCTGTGGGCCTACTAAGTTGACTCATACCAAGGGCTTTGTCAACTTAGTCAATATAAACGATTCTAGCTGCAGTGACCGTGCGATATCCATCCAACGGCCGTCATGCTTCTTCAACCTCTGGTCTTCTTGCTCCAGCCGCCCAAACCAGCGTCAGCCATGCCGCCTGCTCCTGCATCCCGTGTCCGGCTGTGCTGCCGCAGAGGCCTCACCGCTGTAGGATCGAAAGTATGTCTAGAGGGGGGTGATTAGACTACTTGACCAAATAAAACTTAACCTTTTCCCAATTTTAGTTCTTGGCAGATTTTAGCTATTTTAGGACAAGTCAAGCAATCATCACACAATTCAAGCAAGCATGCAAAGAGTATATTGGCAGCGGAAAGTAAAGCATGCAACTTGCAAGAATGTAAAGGGAAGGGTTTGGAGAATTCAAACGCAATTGGAGACACGGATGTTTTTCCCGTGGTTCGGATAGGTGGTGCTATCCTACATCCACGTTGATGGAACTTCAACCCACAAAGGGTAACGGTTGCAAGAGTCCACGGAGGGCTCCACCCACAAAGGGTAACGGTTGCGCGAGTCCACACAGGGCTCCACCCACGAAGGGTCCACGAAGAAGCAACCACCCACAAAGGGTCCACGAAGAAGCAACCTTGTCTATCCCACCATGGCCATCGCCCACACAGGACTTGCCTCACTAGCGGTAGATCTTCACGAAGTAGGTGATCTCCTTGCCCTTACAAACTCCTTGGTTCAACTCCACAATCTTGTCGGAGGCTCCCAAGTGACACCTAGCCAATCTAGGAGACACCACTCTCCAAGAAGTAACAAATGGTGTGTAGGTAATGAACTCCTTGCTCTTGTGCTTCAAATGATAGTCTCCCCAACACTCAACTCTCTCTCATAGGATTTGGATTTGGTGGAAAGAAGATTTGAGTGGAAAGCAACTTGGGAAGGCTAGAGATCAAGATTCGTATGGTAGGAATGGAATATCTTGGTCTCAACACATGAGTAGGTGGTTCTCTCTCAGAACATATGAGTAGGAATTGTGTATGTGTTCTGATGGCTCTCTCTTCGAATGAAGAGGAGGTGGAGGGGTATATATAGCCTCCACACAAAATCCAACCGTTACACATAGTTTTCCAATCTCGGTGGGACCGAATCAACAAACTCGGTCGGACCGAAAATGTAAACCTAGTGACCGTTAGAGATTTTCGGTGGGACTGACATGCAACTCGGTGGGACCGATATGGTTAGGCATAACGTAATCTCGGTGAGACCGATTACACAAACTCGGTGAGACCGAATTTGGTAATTAGCTAACCAGAGAGTTGGTCAGGCAAACTCAGTGGGACCGATTTGCTCTTTCGGTGAGACCGAAAATTTACAAAGGGGAAACACTGAATTTACATTGCAATCTCGGTGGGACCGATTCGCTCTTTCGGTGAGGCCGAAAAGTTACGAAAGGGAAACAGAGAGTTTGCAATCCCATCTCGGTGAGACCGAGATCCCTATCGGTAGAACCGAATTGCTAGGGTTTGGCAGTGGCTTATGACAAGTGAAACTCGGTGGCGCCGGATAGGAAGAATCGGTAGGACCGAGTTTGGCTTAGGGTTTAGGTCATATGTGTTTATGGGAAAGTAGTTGAGGGTTTTGGAGCATATCACTAAGCACATGAAGCAAGAGGCTCATTAAGCAACACCTCATCCCTCCTTGATAGTATTGGCTTTTCCTAAAGACTCAATGTGATCTTGGATCACTAAAATATAAAATGAAGAGTCTTGAGCTTTTGAGCTTGAGCCAATCCTTTGTCCTTAGCATCTTGAGGGTTCCACTTTCACATCCATGCCATGCCAATCATTGAGCTTTCCTGAAATAATCATCTTGGAATAGCATTAGCTCAATGAGCTATATGTTGTTATGAATTACCAAAACCACCTAGGGATAGTTGCACTTTCAACCGCCCCTACTATTCCCACCGTTGGCCAGGCCTTGCAGCGACGGTAGCCTCACACCGCAGCCGAACCACAGAACCCTCGTACTCCACTCCATGTGGGCATTCATTGTCGTGTCTTCCCCAGCTCCACGTTGTCCCCTTCCTAGGCCTCGCCGTCGTCCACCGCCTTGGTGCCCTTGGCGCAGCGTGGTCAATGTGGTCAACGAACGACTTCCACCGAAAGAGTACTGTACGTGGAGAGGCTGATAGTTGGGTCCACGGCCGTGCCACCTTATTATGCGGAAAACAATGATTCCTCCACCTGACAGCAGGGACCCACCGGACGGCCCACCGTATTTCGCGTAAACAAACATTTCCCCCTGAATGCTAGGACCCACCAGCTACATCTTCGCACGCAACGAAGTGCCTGACAGTCGGGACCCACCTGGTCGAAGCGTACGTAGCGTTGTCATTCTGGCCGCGAACGTGTACGTACATACAATCGGTGTGTCTGCAGACTGTAGCGATGAATCGTGGCCGTGTAAGGAAGGGCACGTGTCGTAGTAGAGGTGCGCACATGTCGTAGTACAGGCGTGCACGTAGCATGTACACGTACGTGCAACGGCCAGGGTGCAAGAAAGTAAATACGACCATGTACATACATACAGGCGAGGTCTCGAACGCCTACTCGCGCATACATACGGCCATGTCTCATGTACATGGCTGGGTCGGAATAGAGAAACTGCCTTGTCGTCATGTTCATTGGGAGGCAACGGAATACGTCGTGTTCATCGGGAGCCAATTGGATTGGATGGAACAGCCGATGGAAACGAGGCTTGGCGTACCACAGAACAGAGGAAATGGCCTTGGCCGGTCAAAACGGGATCCTATTCATCGGGAGGGGTCTGGCGTACCGCAAAACGGAGGAAACAGACTTCTCTTGGACCTCCTACGGTCAAAACGGGGTCCTATTGATTGGGGGGGGTGTGGCGTACCGCAAAACGAGACTCCACGGGATATTGTTCATCTCCACCGTCGACCTCCTCCAGCCTCCACGGGCTACTGTTCATCTACCGTCGACCTCCTCCAGTATCAACCTACGACTGTTCATCCGCGGGCTCCTGTTCATCCAGCCTCCACCGCTCCTCCACCGGCTACTGTTCAACCAGCACTCTCCACGGGGTCCTATTCAACCACCCCTTCACGGGCTACTGTTCATCCAGCCCTCCACCGCTACTGTTCAACCAACCCTCCACCGGCTACTGTTCAACCAGCCCTCCACGGGGTCCTGTTCATCCAGCCCTCCACACACGGCCGTGGTCCTGTTCATCCAGTGGGAACAGCCTCTACTACAAGAGGGTCCTGTTCATCCAACCCCCACTGGGAACTGTTCATCCAAACCCCCCAACAACGCTCACTGTTCATCCAGAGGCAGCATCGATTGTCTTCAGTTAGCAGCAGTGTGGCAAAGGAATCGCTCGATCGGGTAAAGTTAACAACCATCGATCGATCGCTCGGGTTCAGTAATGCATAGCCTGCAGTGCAATCGCTCGGGTTCACTAGGCGAACGCCTCGCTCAGGTTCAGTTAGAGCCCAACGCCTCGCACCCACGCGCGTACGTGTACGAGAGAAATGCGCATCGCTCGGCCCCCGACCACCCACCGTAACCGGGAACTCCCCGATATTTTCCTCGCCCTCGCTTCTACCATGGTTTTTTCCGTCATGCACGGCCCAAAGAATGTCATGCAGCTGCGTCTCCGGCCCGCCCAGGACGAAAAGCCCATTTTCTGTCATAGAAGTAGGAGCCCACCACATCTATGATGATACCGGGTTTTGTCACAATTATCGTCATAGAAGTGTCATAAGCATGCACTACTGCAGGATGCTGCTAACGCGACACTACGATAAGAGACCCTTCGACGAAACTGTGTGCTATGCAATAATCGCAAACGGTGGTGTAAAAAATGTCCAAAAAGGTGCAAAACGTTTGCGATGAAGCATGCATCAAATACGGTTTAGCTTTTGGTTGCGTGTGCGATGCAGGGCATACGGTTCAGTTCAATTAACTATTTGCGATGATGAGGAACAAAAGAAATGGGCAGCCAGATGAAGGTGTGTGTGATATACAGCATACGGTTCACTCGGATGAACTGTTTGTGATTAGGCAACACAAAAGAAATGGTCAGCCAGATCAAGGTGTGTGCAATATACGGCATGCGGTTCAATCAGATAAATTGTTTGCTTTGAGCCAAGAGAACAGAAACTGTTCAATATAACAGGATGTGTGTTATACGCGGCAAAGAGGTCTGTAATCAGAAACATGTGCGGAGACTGATAATAACACAGACGATTGTTGCTAATAAGTCACGTGTGTTGTGGGAAAACGCTTGGTTGTATACAATTGTCAGCGATTGATGAAATAATCACCGATGGGTTCCCCAGTATGCTCTGTGTGCGATGTCATTGCACATAGAACACCATCATATGTACTTATAACTTATAAGGACTTGATTCCATAAACAGATTGAACATCCAATTACATATGTGGCTAGTACGCACATGACCTTTGCACACACCAAAGTACGTTCCAAAATGCCCAGGAAACTCAAATAATCTATTAAAAGGCAAAACTAAGTGTGAATAATTCCATATTTTTAGGACGACGCTACTATAGTTGCATGTTGCCTCTGTAGAATAAATCAAGGTAGGAAGAGACAGCGTATGTCATTTCACACACATAGGTGACAAGGTCCCTCTCGGAACCATGAGCCTTTTTGAGAGAAGCTCCAGTTTGTAAGAAGTTTGTACCAAAACTTGTCCCAAATTGGACTATTTTTTACCACAGCATGATGGTGCTATGTCATAACACCATGCCAAGTTTCATAATTTTGAGGCAAGTTTTGGATTTACAGTTCTCAATGTTTACTATCGAGTCGGCACCGCCCTGGATAGGCTTTTTCCTCGTGGGTCCCAAATGACAAATCCAAATTTGTCACTACCATGCAACTTTTTATTAATAATTACAACCCATTTGGTGTGCTAGCTAAAAATAAGTTTGTGGGTGCTGGTGGGCGCTAAGAACTTGCGGTTCTGTAATGAACAAATATCTCAAGGATCTCGTGAGAGTGAGGCTCTTTCCCTATGTTGTGAATGCTTATAATATTTATGTCTTAATTAAAGAAATGGCAAGCCATTGGCCCAGTATGAAAGAAAATGTGGGTCAAACCCTAGTTGAAAAGGGCAACAATGTCTAACTCCAGCTTACAAAAGGTACAAAAGCACAAGGATTAATTGTTCATCAGGTTTACACATAACCCAGATTGAATAGGACAATGACAACTAACTCAACCAAAGTTTTTGACAGTTAAAATCAAATGGATCAGTGTGATCCATAAAATCTAGATCCCAATACAATAATTTTGCTGCTCCATGATGACCACAAGCTGCTGTAAATAGAAGCCGAACACGATCAGAAGCCCTTAGGTCCACCTCAAACTTCTTTTTATGCTCTTCAACACTTGCAGCCATGAGTAATTTCTTGTTGAAAAACTTAATCCTCACGGACAATAGTGCCCTCGCATTCAACATAAAGAATCTGACAAAGCTAGTGTTTGCACTATTGGATGAATATCGTTCCAGCGTTACTGTCTTCAAACGAATGTCATGAGATCTGAGAAAATCCCCGTGCTCATCAACCATCGATTGGTTATACCTTTTTCTCCATGTGTTGTTGCCTAAATAGAGATGCAGATTGAAAACAGTTAATGTCTAAAAAAGATTATGTTGAAAGAGTGATAGCTGAATGATTAATTATATTACATTATATATGGGCTTTCAATGTGCGTGAAATCATCACCTTTATATACAAATTCTCCAGACATGGAAAGCATTGCAGCAAGGCAATAATGATGTTGAGATCAAAACACCACATACTAATATATAAGGTCTTGACTGAATCCACCACCACTAATAGGATGGACAAGCACTTCATTGAGCATAGAACATAATATTAGCACGGAAAGTGTACTCCAAGATGATACTTAACTTATGCGCACAAATGAAAAATGCAGATTACAAAAGTGTACGTGAATAATACATAGTAACTCAGTAGGTGTGGAGGCAAACACCATCTTGAACCATTTAAACGGATCATGAATTGCACCCAAGGTTTCCAGTTTAGGAGCAGAGACCACATTTATTTGCTTAGGTTTATAACAACAATCAAGGACCAACATTTGAAGTGAAGGGGCATCTTTGATGATGAGCTCATATCCTCCAAAACTAATTCCAATGCTTACAAGGTGAGGCGACTTTAGTTTGAGACAAGGGATATTGATTCCTGCTCCAAAAACAAGCACCAAACGCTCCAGTGCAGGGCAGCTGGAGTGGACGATGTTGTGTAGTGAGGCCTCGTACAGATGAACCAACACAAGCGCAAGTTTTTTTAGCAGTGGCAGTCGAAGCATTTGTACCAGATTGTCTGCTAGATGGCACCGGGTCAAGGTGGCGGTGCAGAGAGAGGAGGAAAACCATGAGATGGGCATCAATGGTGAGTGCACATATATAGCTATTGGTGGTAACCTATCGCTGTAGTAATGGTAGAGCTCAAGCTGTTGGAGTTTATCGAATTGACGGGAAGTCAGCCAGATGGCCACCGTGAAGGGTATGTCTAGTAGGTAGCATGTCGGGATGCAGATGCATTGAACGGAGCCCCCGTGGGAGGAGATGATGGCTTCGGGGAGTTCAGAATCATCATCGACAGATAGCTGACGACACTCGAGATTAAGAGGCACGGTGCGCCACAGAGTGCACCACCGAGATGCAAGGACTTGTGTGCGACAACCGTCCTTGGTGGGGAGAAGGGAGATGATCTCCCCAAGGATGTCGTCCGGGAGATCGCTAATGCGGTCCGCCGGAGATTCTACTGGTTCCTCAGGTCCAGGGGGCGCTTCTGGCCGCACAGCCGGGTCCAAGATCTACATCCGGTGGCGGCGCTAGACGGAGCCTCATCTGTGTACATACCAATCTGAAAGAAAAAATGGCATAACATGTAGGACATTAGAAATCAATTCTCAAGATCAGGAAGAAAAAAGGCACAAACATATATGTAGGTGACTGACCGGTTTTCCGTCGGAGTCGCAATAATTGCCGGAGTTGTTGTTGACCTTCGGCTCCGGCTGGGGGGGGGAGGGCACGATGGCGACGACGAATTCAAGGTCGTGCTGCTGCCTGCATGAGACCTTGGCGGCGGCGACGGAAACCTCTGTGGCCAGCTTGACGCGTTGTGCGGGTGCTTCACCAGCCCCGGCGTCGCCACTCCCTCCGATGGTGTGCTTCGGCGGCATCGTCATACACTCCGGAGTCCAGACATCGGTGACCACTGTGGACCGGGGGTGCGGCCGCCTATTATGGCCGGTGGCTCGGGCGCGCAATTAATACGGACCAGTGGGAGCGAGGCAGGCTGCGGTCAAAAGTTGTCTTGCCTCCCAGTGAGCCTGCGCGGCGGACGTCTGCCTTTCCTACCATCATTTCACACAGCTACTCGCATGCCTCCCCGTCAATACACACACCTGCACGCACGCCTCCCGGTATGCCTGCGTGGCGGACTGCTCGCATGCGTCCCGTCAACTGACGCCTGCTCGCACGGCACACGGGCCGTGTGGCAGCACATATTTTTTTGGTTTATTTTCTGCCGCTTTACTGCTTCACTGAACTGTTTGCATTGAAGAGATGCACAAATCCCGCGTTGAACATCTCGCACGCTTCCCGGTGAACCTGCGCACCGGACGAGTTTTCGATTAACTAGAATTTAAAAACCAGGCATCTCAATGTTTTCCGGCAATCAACGGTGCCCCGGTGTTTGAAATTTATTCCCATTTCTTGCATGGGACGTAAGCATGCACCCAAGGACACAGATTTGATTTTTCAACCAATTTATATGCATTGAAAACTGTGTGAAATTATCCATTGAAAACTCAGTTAATGCATAAAAATGTCCAAACGAACTCCGAAAAATCACAAAAATTCACACAACACTCCTGTTATTCTATGTTGACATGAGAATTTTTTTGAAAGCAATAAGAGGCAATGGATATCGTTTCGTCCCCAAAGGTGGGACGTTCCCTACCGAAAACCATCATGCTTGTTGTGAGAAGCTCCGATTTGTGAGAAGCATATACCCAACCTGCCCCAAATGGGAGAAAAATTGTACCACGACATGTTGATGCCGCTCCATGATAGCATGCCAAGTTTCATGAATTTTAGATGAGTTTTGGATTAACTAGAATTTAAAAACCAGGCATCTCAATGTTTTGCCGGCAATCAACGGTGCCCCGGTGTTTGAAATTCATTCCCATTTCTTGCATGGGACCTAATCATGCACCCAAGGACACATATTTCATTTTTCAACCAATTTATATGCACTAGAGCATGTGCATGTAGTTCAAATTTGAATTATGCACATAAATGCATTGAAAACTCAATTAATGCATAAAATGTCCAAACGAACCCCGAAAAATCACAAAAATTCGCACAACACTCATGTTGTTCTATGTTGACACGAGGAAAAAATTTGAAAGCAATAAAAGGCAATGGATATCGTTTCATCCCCAAAGGTGGGACACTCCCTACCGAAAACCATCATGCTTGTTGTGAGAAGCTGCGGTTTGTGAGAAGCATATACCCAAACTGGCCCCAATTGGGACAAAATTTGTACCACGACATGCTGATGTCGCTCCATGATAGCATGCCAAGTTTCATGAATTTCAGACGAGTTTGGGATTTACTAGAATTTAAAAACCAGGCATCTCAATGTTTTGCCGGCAATCAACGGTGCCCCGGTGTTTGAAATTCATTCACATTTCTTGCATGGGACTTAAGCATGCAATCAAGGACACAAATTTGATTTTTTTTTCAACCAATTTATATGCACTGGAGCATGTGCATGTAGTTCAAATTGAATTATGCACATAAATGCATTGAAAACTCAGTTAATGCATAAAAATGTCCAAACGAACCCCGAAAAATCACAAAAAATCACACACACTCCTATTGTTTTATGTTGACATGAGAATAAAACTTGAAAGCAATAAGAGGCAATGGACCTCGTTTCGTCCCCAAAGGTGGGACGTTCCCTACTGAAAACCATCATGCTTGTTGTGAGAAGCTCCGGTTTGTGAGAAGCATATGCCCAAACCTGCCCCAAATGGGACACAATTTGTACCACAGCATGTTGATGCCGCTCCATGATAGCATGCCAAGTTTCATGAATTTCAGATGAGTTTTGGATTTACAAGAATTTACAAACCAAGCATCTCAATGTTTTGCCGGCAATCAACGTTGCCATGGTGTTTGAAATTCATTCCCATTTCTTGTATGGGACCTAAAGTTGCACCCAAGGACAAAGATTTGATTTTTCAATGAAATGCACTGGAGCATGTGCATGTAGTTCAAATTTGAATTATGAACATAAATGCATTGAAAACTCACTTAATGCAAAAAAAATGTCCAAACTAACCCTGAATAATTACAATTCTTTTATGATCACTGCAGATAAAAGGTCTAGCAATTCAAACACCGTCCATGGCCGCTGTGACCCCATTATGTAATTCAAATCAAGACCAAAAATCAAGTAGATCCCACACAGTTTATTATAACCAACCGTGCGATATGCATCACAAAATATCTTCGGACCGTGTCTGAATAAGGGACCGTGTCTGATGACACTTTGCGCGCCAGCTTTTTGTCTGAAGCGATTCCAAATTTTTGGCTTCCGAGGAAATATCTACCTACCCGCCCCTCCCCCTTACCAAAAGCCACATTTCCCCTATTTCCGCCTTCCTTTACAAGTTGAAACCTTCACTCCTTGCTTGCAGCTCCGCCGCCTCCTCGCTGGCGACCATCCTTCACGCTGCTCGGCCTCTTCTATCCAGGTACGTAATCCACACCCGACCCCCATCCTCTTCCTCCTTCCACATTCCACATGCCCCGACCGCCAGCGTGAGCGCGACACCTTTCATCCAAATCACCGACCCCTCCACCAAAAAAGTGCTGGCCTAAGCCATGGTGCATGCAATATAGCCAGGACCTCAAGGAGCATTTGGCAGCGGAGAAGCAAATCGCGGCTGCACGCGCATATGAGGTCGCGATGGCTGCCATTCGTGTTAACCCCCAGATCTTGGAGGAGCACCTCGCCGTCGAGGCCACCGTTGATGCCTTGCGCGCCGATGCTGCGATGCGGTTGGCTGCTTTAAACGACAGTTCATGGCGTTTTCTCGAGGCCACCGTCGGTGCCTTCGACGAAGACTACGAGGTGTTTTCTCAGCGTGCATGTGCTTACCTCATCTCGAGAGCTAGCAGGTTGGTGCCCGGAGCGGCTCAGGCAACTCACCACTACAACGAGGGCACCCATGATGCGGAGGCCTCGCCCTCTTCCATGTCCAAGGAGCCAATCGTCATCGATATCTCCGACAATGAGGAGTAGCTTGCCTTATTAGCTCACTATAAGGACCCATGTTCCGTTTGCTAGCTACTACCTTTCCTTAACAAATTCGAGTGAATTGTGCTATCTACTTTTACCATGCAATCTTCTGCTATAGTGTATATGTTCTATATGTCGTGCAATGTGGTGTTCAATTAACTACTTGGTTCAATTCTGCAAATGTGATGTTCAATTCTTCAGGGTGCAATATTTCCAAGTTGTTAAGCATGCTTGGTTTGGTTAACTGTCTGATCTTCTATTAGGAGTATGTTATATTGTTCAATTGGTGTTTAGTTAACTGCTTGGTTCATTTGTTGTGGCTTGGTTCACTTGTTGTGGTGTTTAGTTAACTGATTGGTTCAATTCTGCAATGCGATGTTTAATTGTTGTGGCTGCATTCTGTTATTGTATACCATGTGAGGAATATATCGAATTTGGTTGTACTAAATACACGAGAAACAAATACAATTGCTATATTTCCAAGTTGTTAAGCATGCTTGGTTTTCTTAACTGTCTGATATTCTATTAGGAGTATGTTATATTGTACAATGTGGTGCTCAGTTAATGTTTGGTTCATTTCTTGTGGTTTTTAGTTAACTACTTGGTTCAATTCTGCAATGCGATGTTCAATTGTTGTGGTTGCATTCTGTTATTATATACCATGTGAGAAATAAATCGAATTTGGATGCACTTAATACATGAGAAACATATACAAGTGCTATATTTCCTAGTTCTTAATCATGCTTGGTTTGGATAAATGGGTTTTCCATGTGGCTTGAATTAATCTGATGAATCTGCAATGTGCTTATTTATCATCAACATATTTTACTGATAGCATGCGAACCCTTACTTAACCTGATGACTAACTACCTTATATGTGTTGCAGGGAAACAATGGGAAGCACTGAGGTTTACAAGATGGTACTAACTATTATACCTTGCCTTTTTGTATTCCTTTACCCCATTTTTAATATAGAGAATATATTTATGCACATACTTATTTTCAGGCTTCACTGATGATTACCTCTCAAACCACCTCTGTGGTCAGGAGGCGGGGAAATTTTTCATACAACACCCACGGTTCAATATTGAAGTGTTCCTGAAGAGATCGAAGGATGGACGGTCAATCATCCACAGGCACTGGCCTAAAGTTGCAAAGACCTTCAACATGAATGAAGGCTCAGTATTCACCTTCCGCTTTGGCCGTTTTCCAGATGAGATGCATCTCTCTATGTACCGTCTATGATGCTAATTTCGAAAGGTTCTAGATGTTGCATGTGAAACTTGCTGCTGGTTCAGTTGTGTAATGGGGTAGCTGAGTGCTGAAGCTATATCCTGTTGTACTCTGATGTATTTCAATTATGAAATCCAGCTTCCTTAATATGGAAATGGAATATATTATGTGCTTAATACGAATGTCAATTGGATTGGTAAATGGATTATTAATAATAGGGCAATTAGCCCGCTAATTGTCCAATTAGCTTGCTAATTGGGGTTTCCTATTGCAAATGGTTAATGAGAAACCACCGTGGGCGATGACCTCAGGCAACGCACATAGTTTCTAGGAGTAAACCATGTTGGATCAATGAACAATCACACATGACATTTTCTTCAACACTGTTTGCGTTACGCCACCTTGCGCAAACGTTTTCCTTGTAGTGACTGTGTGGGATGTACTTACGACCGGAAATGATTTCGCATGTATAATTGTATTTTTAGCACTACTATACGTATTTCTGTATTTGAGTGCTCGCCAATCGGACACGACCTCATTTTGCCGGGCGTGTGTGCCAGGAGGGCATATCCCCAACGGTTTCTAGGTCGTGTGGGAAGGACCCCCCTATCGCCCACACTCACTTGGCGATGGTTCCGATTGCCGTCGCAGAAAGGGGTTAAAAACCGTTTGTTTAGGACCGACGCGCACCAGTGATGACATAATTTTTTTTCGTTCGGCCCATAATGTCACGGGTGTGTCTTTTTGTTTTGTAGTGTTGAAAACTCCAGCACACAAAACTCAATAGAAAACTCATGAGATCCGTTAGTATAACAAGCAAATCATAAACTTTAGGTACTGTTATAAAGCCATTCATGTTTTATTATTGCATAATACCTACTGTATTCTAATTTCACCATGACTTATGCCCCCTGATACAATTCATAGATTCATTAAACAAGCAAACTATGCAACGAAAATAAAAAAATGTCAAAATTAGAACAATCTGTAATGATATGAACAAACACAATACTTATGTAACTCCAAATTCTGAAAAATTATTTAAACATGGACAATTTTTATATAAATCATGTGTAAAAAATTCAGAATTTTACCACGTCCAGTGAATTAAAACAATTCTACTACTCGGGCCAAAACTTTCTGCTTTTCACAAAATCAAATCAAGTATCAACCAAATCATCCCAAAGACTTTACTTGGCACAAACACTAATTTAAACACAAAATCATAACCATAACAGTAGCATAATTATGTGCACACTCAAAACAAAAAACAAAAAGGAAAAATAAAGATAGCTATTGGGTTGCCTCCCAACAAGCATTATTGTTTTACACCCCTAGCTAGGCGTAAGGCATAGTTTCACGTGTTGTCATCCTTCAAATTAATTTCATAGGTGTACCTCATAATAGATTCATATGGTGGCTTAATTTTATTTCTAGGGGAGTGTTCCATTCCTTCCTTCAATGGAAATTGGAATCTTATATTAACTTCTAGCATATCAATAATAGCACCTATGATACGTAGGAAAGGCCTACCGAGTATTATAGGACAAGACAGATTGCAATCAATATTAAGCACAATGAAATCAATGGGAACATAATTTATATTTGCAAGAATAAGAACATCATTTATTCTACCCAAAGGTTTCTTAATATTGGAATCCGCAAATTAAGGGAACATTCATCCAAATCATGAAGGCCTAGCACATCACATAAAGATTTTGGTATAGTGGAAATGCTAGCACCCAAATCACATAAAGCATTGCACTCTTAATTTTTAATCTTTATATTAATATTAGTTTCCCATTCATCATATAATTCCCTAGGTAATGAAACGTCCGGAAGTGAAAAGAAGGGGGTTTTCCTGCATGCTTTCCACCCCGAATCCCCCTCCTATGATGCGCCGGGGGGAAACCCTAGCCGTCAGGCCTTCGGCCCCGCCTTCCTCCCCTCCTCCCCGCCGCCGCCGGTAGGTGCTCATGGGCATAGCACTGGTGGCACGGCGGTGGTGGGCCCTTCCTCATCCTCAGCCGTGGGGGCCTGCGTGGGGCGGTGACCTCGGGCGGCGGTGCTGGGCGGCTACGGGGCCTAGCGGCGCGGTGGCGGGGGCGTGGTGCGCCCGGCTGGCGGCGATGCGCCGGTGTCCTGCTTCCCTAGCGCAGCATGGTGGTTACGGAGTGTAACGCCCTCGATGCGGCTATATCTCCCACGTGTCGAAGCACGACTTAGAGGCATAACCGCATTCAAAGCAATGTCACAAGTGAGGTAATCTTCACACAACCCATGTAATACATAAGGGAAAGAGATACATAGTTGGCTTACAATCACCACTTCACACAATTACATGAATAAAGCATTACATCAACCAAATACAATCAAGGTCCGACTACGGAACCAAAATAAAGGAAGAACCCCAAATGCGACAAGGTCCCCGATCGACCCCAACTGGGCTCCACCACTGACCAACTAGAACAAAACAACACAAAGGACAAGATCTTCATCGAGCTCCTCCTTGAGCTTGGTTGCGTCATCTGCACAGTTCAACGGCACCTGCAAGCTGGTTTTGGAAGTATCTGTGAGCCACGGGGACTCAGCAATCTCGCACCCTCGCGATCAAGACTATTTAAGCTTATGGGTAAGGTAGAGGTAATATGTGGAGCTGCAGCAAGCGACTAGCATATATGGTGGCTAACCTGTTCGCAAAAGAGAGCGAGAAGATACGACAAAGCACGATCGAGAAACTATGATCAAGAAGTGATCCTAGAACAACCTACATCAAACATAACTCCAACACCGTGTTCACTTCCCGGACTCCGCCGGAAAGAGACCATCACGGTTACACACGCGGTAGATGCATTTTAATTAAGGTCAACTTCAGGTTTTCTACAACCGGACATTAACAAATTCCCATCTGCCCATAACCGCGGGCACGGCTTTCAAAAGTTCAAATCCCTGCAGGGGTGTCCCAACTTAGCCCATGACAAGCTCTCACGGTCAACGAAGGAATAGACCTCCTCCCGAGACATTCCGATCAGACTCGGTATCCCGGTTCTTCAAGACATCCTCGACAATGGTAAAACAAGTCCAGCAAGACCGCCCGATGCGCCAACATCCTGATAGGAGCTGCACATATCTCGTTCTCAGGGCAACACCGGATGAACACTACGTACAACTAAAACCAGCCCTCAAGTTTCCCCGAGGTGGCGCCGCAAGTGGCTCTAGTTTGGACCAACACTTAGACAAGCACTGGCCCGGGGGGGTTAAAATAAAGATGACCCTCGGGATGCGCGACTCCCAAGGGAAAAAGGCTAGGTGGCGAATGGTAAAACCAAGGTTGGGCCTTGCTGGAGGAGTTTTATTCAAAGCGAACTGTCAAGGGGTTCCCATTATAACCCAACCGCGTAAGGAACGCAAAATCCGGGAACATAACACCGATATGGCGGCAAGAGTGGAACAAAACACCAGGCATAAGGCTGAGCCTTCCACCCTTTACCAAGTATATAGATGCATTAATTAAATAAGATATATTGTGATATGCCAACAAAATATATCCATGTTCCAACACGAAACAAGCTCCAATCTTCACCTGCAACTAACAACGCTATAAGAGGGGCTGAGCAAAGCGGTAACATAGCCAAACAACGGTTTGCTAGGACAAGGTGGGTTAGAGGCTTGGTTCAACAATTTAGGAGGCATGATAAGCAAGTGGTAGGTATCACAGCATAGGCATAGCAAAAGAGCGAGCAACTAAGCAAGCAAAGATAGAAGTGATTTCGAGGGTATGGTCATCTTGGCTGAAATCCCGCAAGGAAGAAGAACAAGTCCATGAAGGAGACAAACGGACGTAGACGAACGGGTCCTCACAAACGTGACGTTACCGGAACCAACCCGAAGAAGCAAACACCCGAAAGAAGCACACAACATAGTAAACACACAACACATGAACATGGTATGATATGCGGGATGCGGTATGCGATGCATATGCATGATTTGACAAGAGATGAATGAACCTGGCCTCAACTTGGAAATCCAAGTGTGCCACTGGAAAGGTGAGATGAAATCGCTTGAAAACGATATAAGGAACGCCGGAATCAGAGTTACGGTTTGGAAATGGCAAGCAATTCAAATATGGCACCGGTCTGCGATTTACAGCAAGTAGTCATCTAAATGCAACAAGATGAACATGCTACAGCACTCAAACATGGCAACAAAATACATGGCAGGGATCCATTCATGAAGCTTAACAAAAGAGGAACACTGAGCTACGGCCAATTCATCCATTAACAGGTTCAAACAAGCATGGCAAAAGTGCAAACGGCAAACAGATTTCAGACTTAGTGAAATTAACATTAGTCTAGAATTTCAGATCAGGTAGCACTCTTTGGAACATCAAAACTATATGCTACATGACTTGAACATGGCAAAGTAAAGCATGGCATGGAGCTACTCAAAGAGATTAAAAAAGTCCCTTAGTGACCTTAAGCCAAAAGGGATCAGAAAATACATTTGCAAGCATGTGAACATGGCAAAAACATAATCAGTTCTCAGACTTAGTGAAAACTGGGACATGCTGAAACAGATATCAAGTAGGCATGTTTACGAGCTCGATGCACTCACTACAGAGCATTTCATGACAATCTAAGCATACGCCCATCAAGAATACACATTATGCAAGATAGACATGGCAAGAACAATATCATAGCATGCACGGATCAACTACAACATCATCGGCAAAATCGCTAACAAGTAGACAATCTGCCCAGATTCACGAAATGACAAAAGTAGAGCTCGATTGACTCAAGCTAGGGTGCTCCATAATTACAAACAAAGACATGGATGGATAGAGCACTACAAGATTAACAAATCATCCTTACTGATCATCCTCCAAAGAGTCACAGATCACTAGGAAACAACATGAACATATGGCATCATGCGATAAACAGACCAAGGACTTAGTGGAAATGCTAAGTCCCTGAAATCAGCATTAAAAAGTGCACCACTTTGCAAGCTTGTGCTAGTCACCACACACATCACAAAAATACATGGGTTGCACCTCTGGAAAGATGGCAAAACATATAACAAAACACATGTAGAGCTCATGGGCATATCATGCACACAATAATCATGGCAAAAAAGATAAATATCTAAATGGAGCAGCAGATCTGACAATTATCTCAAGTAGCACTCTTCTAACAGAATTTCGGGCATCAAGATGAACTCAAATGAAAATGATGCAATGAGATGAAATGATGTACTCTCCGAGACGAACATTTTTATATGCCATATGCACGAATCGGAGCTACGGATGCAAAGTTACGGCACGATGAACATGGGCATATAAATCTGGAAATTTCGGGGACTTAGTAGAAATTCAGTGAGCGACGAATAGTTAAAACGCGCACGCGCGGGTTTTAGAAGGGCTGCTCACCAACGGGCTTTGTCCCATGAGGAGGGAAGAGGCAGGACGAGGCTGGGCCGATGGAGATGGGCCTGGACGAGGTTGGGCCCAGGTGCGACACTTCCCTCGTCGTCTCCTTCCTCCGACTGCAGGAGGCAGGAGGCCGCGGCAGTCAACGGCGGCCGGGGAGGGTCTCCGGCGAGGCGGGCACGGCAGGGATCGGCGGGAATGGACGGATCCAGAGGAGAGGGTGCCGGATTCGTCCTCGGAGCATCTCCAAACGGTGTCGGGAGCGGATCGGGGCGACGACGCGCTTCCTGTCGAAGTACAGAGAGAGAGAGAGATGAGAAGAGATCGAGAGAGAGTGAGAGAAAAGCCAGAGACAGGGAGACGGGGAGGCGCGAGCTCACCGGGATGGCAGCGCTCCGGCGCGGTGCTCGTCGACGGTGGCGAGGCAGCAGGGTTCGAGGGGCAGCGCGGTGGAGGCGCTGGTGAGGTCGGGCGGCGGAGCGCGGGCCCGGCGCGGCCCGATTCGGCCCCGGGGCGGGCCGGATCTGGGCCCCGGGCGGCGGTGGCGAAGTGGGGCTCTGCGTGGTGACGTGGCGGGCTGTGATTGGCTGAGGAGGGCGGCGCGGACATGTCCGGCGGCGCGGGAGTTTTGTCCGGGCGCGAGGTAGAGGAAGGTTAGGGTTAGACCACGAATTTCGGGGGGAGGGACATATTTATAGGTAGAGGGGGCTAGGAGAGTCCAAAAGAGGTACGGTTTTCGGCCACACGATCGTGATCGAACGACCGGGATGATGGAGGAGGTTTAGGTGGGTTTTGGGCCAAATTGGAAGGGTGTTGGGCTGCAACACACAAGGCCTTTTTGGTCCCTCGGTTAACCGTTGGAGTATCAAACGAAGTCCAAATGATACGAAACTTGACAGGCGGTCTACCGGTAGTAAACCAAGGCCGCATGACAAGTCTCGGTCCAATCCGGAAATGTTTAATCCCCACACATGAGAGAAAGGTAGAAATGACCACCGGAGGAGAACGGAGCGCCGGAATGCAAAACGGACAACGGGGAAAATGTTCGGATGCATGAGACGAACACGTATGCAAATGAAATGCACATGATGACATGATATGCAATGCATGACACGCAAGCAATGACAACACAACAACAGCGAATAACTGGACGACACCTGGCACATCGGTCTCGGGGCGTTACACGGAGCTCCTGCCCGGGAGGTGGCGCATGGACTCTCGATCGGATCTGGGCGGATATAGAGGTGGGGGTCGGCCGGTGACGTGAATCTGGTGGTTTCCGGCGGTGGTGTGCTCTCTGGATGCTGGCTCTTGGGGGGGCTGGTGTGGAGGGCGACGCGGATGTCCTGGGCAGACCAGCTGATCCTCCTGGCAGCCTCGGGGTTGAATCTGGTCGGTGGTGGTGGATGGCATCCGTCGGAGTGCAGGGTGCGGGAGCGACCTAGTCCGTCGTCGTCTTCTCTCGCGTTAGTGATGTCCTTCCAGTTGCTCCATTGTGGCGTCAATGCAAGTAGGCGCCCGTGTTGCTGCTCGCTACAGACGGATCGACGACGCTGGTCATGGATGTGGAGGCATGCGAGTTTGACTCGGTCTGGTTGTGGACGGTTTCGGGGCTTGCTCGATGGTGGGCATTGGCAGCTAGTAGACCGTGTTCCCCACAGTCGGCGGAGATTGTCGGGGGACACATGCGTGGATGCCCCTACTGTAGGGGCGCTCACCCAGTTTGGGTGGCTGATGCCGGGCTAGGAGCGGAAGAAGACACCTCCCGTTCGTCCAACCGTGGCTGCGCGTTGTGAGGTCGATGGTTGGCGGTGACTTGGGATATGGATGCCGGGGCGGCCGCCCCGGATGGTGGGCTACATGGTTGGCTCTCCGGCGGGCAGTATGGCGGTGGGGCTGGCTCTCCTCTTGGTTGTGTGGGCGACAAGGGGGTAGCGTCAGGTGGCTCGGACTCGCACTCCTTCACCGAGGCCATGCCGAGATCCAGATCTAGGAGTCGAGAATCATCGCGGTTGTCCTGGTGACCTCCTATGGCACAGGTGAATTGCCGTGCGAAAGCTCCATGCTTTTGCGACGACGGCGATGACGCTCGCAGGCGCCGCTCTCTTGTTGAATACATCATTATGGATCTCCTCTCCGTGCTAGGGTTTTGAGCCAAAGCTCATGTCCACTTTGGACTTGGCTACGGCGACGATTTGCGCCGTCTTCCCTCCCGAGGGCGTTGTCGTGGAGCTTAGGTGTGCTAGGGTGTAGCTTGGCGTTGTATCGAGACTTCCTCGTGTTATCCTTCGGTAGCGTAGTTTTACTGCGTGGCCCTAGTATCTGGGGATCTGCTTTGTGAGATGGCCACCTCTCCACCTTGTATCGTTTGGCCATGTACTTTGTTCAGTTGTTGCTTTATCTATAAAGTGGGGCGAAAGCCTGTTTCGAGAGAGTATTGAAACCTCCTATTCTAGATTTTCTTCTAAAGCTTTCATCATAGCTTATATGATATGTTTAGTGAAAGCTTTATTTTGTCTATAAGCATTGGGTGAATTTATCATGGATTCCAACAAGGAAATGCATTCAATTGAAGAACAATTATCGTAATTATAATCCTTGAAACCCAAAGTAGTGGGCACATCACTAGTTAAAGTTTTGACCTCTCCAAACCCACTTTTATCAAATTTTTCATTAAGATTATCAACCTCCGAACAATTGGGACGCCTTATAGCTAAAGTTGACTCATCTCCATTCCCCTTCTCATCAAGTTTTATATTACTAAATAAATATTCAATGGGTGAGACACCAATCATTTTAATGTCTTCATCATGATTACGATAAAAACCGGGCGGAATCGCTTTTCTAGGAATTCTCACTTAGCTCTCGATCTAGCAGTTCTCTCTTTACTTTCATTAATGGAGACATAGATAGGTTTAATGGACTCACTAATATGAAGCTTGGGTGGCAAAATTTTGGATTTGCGATTTTTCGTATCATGAGCTATTCTATCCATGTTCCTAATCATATCATCAACTTTATTATAATTGTCCTCTATCATAGTATTAAAAATCTTTTGAGAATTAATAAATTATTTAATATTACTTTCAAGATCAGAAGGCATCCTATTATTATTGTTATTATTATTATTAGTATTATTATTATTATAAGAATTACCATAGGGATTGCCGTAGTTATTAGAGGAAATTCTAGGAAGCGGCCTGGGATTGAAATTACCAAATAAGCATTGTTATTGAAATTATTTCTAGAGAAAAAATTCACATCAACAAAATCATTATTTTGGGCAATCAAAGTAGATAATGGCACATCATTAGGATCATCATGGGCAGTTACTAGCAACCATTTTCATAAGTGCATTAATTTTATTACTCAAAGTATTAATTTCTTTGACAGAATTCAACTTTTACTGGCTGGAGTTCTTTTAGTGTGCCATTGTGAATAATTTGTCGTAATATTATGAAGGAGTTTTGTAACTTATCCTAATGTGATTTTCGTAAAGGTAACCCCCTTGGCAGAATCTAATAGATTTCTAGAAACAAAGTTTAATCCGGAATAAAAAATTTGTATGATCATCCATAAGCTTAAACCATGAGTGGGGCAATTTCTTATCATTAATTTCGTTCTCCCCCAAGATCGTGCAACATGTTCATGATCAAGTTGCTTAAAGTTCATGATTTGATTTCTAAGAGAAAGAAATTGTGGCAGGAAAATACTTGGTAATAAAAGCATCCTTACACTTATCCCAAGAATCAATACTATTTGACGACAAGGATGAAAACCAAGTTCTAGCACGATCTCTTAGTGGGAAAAAAATAATTTTTATTTGAAAATATAACTATCCATATCTTTTTCTTTTGCATATCTCACAATTCAACCAAAGTATTAAGATGAGATGCAACATCTTCATTAGGATTACCAAATAATTGTTCTTTCATAATGCTTCCTCTTGAGCACTGCGTTGGTTTTCCCTTGAAGAGGAAAGGGTGATGCAGCAAAGTAGCGTAAGTATTTCCCTTAGTTTTTGAGAACCAAGGTATCAATCCAGTAGGAGGCCGGGCACGAGTCCCTCGCAACCAACGCGATAAGGGGTTGTCAATCCCTACACGGTCACTTAGGAGAGTGAGATCTGATAGATATCATAGGATAATATTTTTGGTATTTTTATGATAAAGAGAAATAAAAGATGCAAGTAAAATAAATAGCATAGGAAATAACTAAGTATTGGAAGATTAATATGATGGAAGATAGACCCGGGGGTGAACAAATTACTGTTGAGAAATTGACAGAATTGAGCATAGTTATGAGAATATCTAGGTATGATCATGTATATAGGCATCACGTCCGAGACAAGTAGACCGAATCCTGCCTGCATCTACTACTATTACTCCACACATCGACCACTATCCAGCATGCATCTAGAGTATTAAGTTCAAGAGAACAGAGTAATGCTTTAAGCAAGATGACATGATGTAGAGGGATAAACTCATGCAATATGATATAAACCCCATCTTGTTATCCTCGATGGCAACAATACAATACGTGCCTTGCTGCCCCTCCTGTCAATGGGAAAGGACACCGCAAGATTTAACCCAAAGCTAAGCACTTCTCCCATTGCAAGAAAGATCAATCTAGTAGGCCAAACCAAACTGATAATTCGAAGAGACTTGCAAAGATAACCAATCATACATAAAAGAATTCAGAGAAGATTCAAATATTGTTCATAGATAAACTTGATCATAAACCCACAATTCATCGGTCTCAACAAACACACCGCAAAAGAAGATTACATCGAATAGATCTCCACAAGAGAGGGGGAGAACTTTGTATTGAGATCCAAAAAGAGAGAAGAAGCCATCTAGCTAATAACTATGGACCCGTAGGTCTGAAGTAAACTACTCACACTTCATCGGAGGGGCTATGGTGTTGATGTACAAGCCCTCTGTGATCGATACCCCCTCTGGCGGAGCTCCGGAAAAGGCCCCAAGATGCGACCTCGTGGATACATAAAGTTACGGCGGTGGAATTAGGGTTTTGGCTCCGTATCTGGTAGTTTGGGGGTACGTAGGTATATATAGGAGGAAGGAGTACGTCGGTGGATCAACAGGGGGCCCACGAGGGTCGAGGGCGCGCCCAGGGGGGGGGGGGTAGGCGCGCCCCCTACCTCGTGGCCTCCTGGTTGATGTCTTGACGTAGGGTCCAAGTCCTCTGGATCACGTTCGTTCCGAAAATCACGTTCCCGAAGGTTTCATTCCGTTTGGACTTTGTTTGATATTCTTTTTCTACGAAACTCTGAAATAGGCAAAAAACAACAATTCTAGGCTAGGCCTCCGGTTAATAGGTTAGTCCCAAAAATAATATAAAAGTGTATAATAAAGCCCAATAATGTCCAAAACAAAATCTCATATAGCATGGAACAATCAAAAAATTATAGATACGTTGGAGACGTATCACATAACATGATTTAGCAAAGTAAAATTAATATCACACGACTCCGCACTAGTGGTGGGAGGAGCAATTAGAGTACTAATAAAATAATTTTTTTAGTATTGGAAAAATCACACAATTTGGTGTTTTCTTGAGACACGGCGACAAGCAAGCAAACAAGCAAACAGAAATATTTTTGTGTTTTTGTAAGAAATGTTTTAGTAGTGGGGGAGATGAAAACGAGAGGCAAAGGGAAAATGAAAGTAAGACCAAGTACATTATAGTTTATGCGAAGGTACTTGATAGGTTTGGGTGATGTCTCCCTGGCACCGGCGCAAAAAATTCTTCCTACTACTTGTGAGCTGCGTTGGGATTTCCTCGAAGAGGAGAGGATGTTGCAGTACAATAGAGATAAGTATTTCTCTCATCGGTTATCAATCCAGTAGGAGAACCACGCGAAATCTCGTTGACAACACCTACACACAAAAGAGCAAATATTTGCACCGAACGCGATCAAGGGGGTTGTCAATCCCCTCATCGGTTATTTGCAAGGATCAAATCTCGTAGTGATAGATAGAAAAAATAAAACACAAAATAAAACACAGAATAGTTAGTCAAAAAACACAAAATAAAAGAAAGGTAAATAAATTACAGAAGGTATTTTGGATTTTATATATGATAAAAGTAGACCCGGGGGCCATAGTTTTCACTACAAGCTTCTCTCCCAAACAAAAAGCATATGGTGGGCAAACAAATTAATGTTGGGTGATACGTCCATTTTGCATCACGCTTTTATATCAATATTTATTGCATTATGGGTTGTTATTACACATTATGTCACAATACTTATGCCTATTCTCTCTTATTTTACAAGGTTTACATAAAGAGGGAGAATGCCGGCAGTTGGGATTCTGGGCTGGAAAAGGAGCAAATATTACAGACCTATTCTGCACAGCTCCAAAAGTCCTGAAACTTCATGGAAGATGTTTTCCAAATATATAAAAGATACTCAGCGGAAGAAACTCACCAGGGGGCCACACCCTGCCCACGAGGGTGGGGGCGCGCCCTACCCCCTGGGCGCGCCCCCTACCTCATGGGCCCCCTAGTGGCCCTTCGATGGCCATCTTCTGCTATATGGAGTCTTTCGATGAAAAAAAATTAATAAGCCATCTTCTCGGACGAAACTCCGCCGCCACGAGGCGGAACCTTGGCGGAATCAATCTAGGGCTCTGGCGGAGATGTTCTGCTGGGGAAACTTCCCTCCTGGAGGGGGAAATCATCGCCATCGTCATCACCAACGTTCCTATCATCGGGAGAGGGCAATCTCCATCAACATCTTCATCAGCACCATCTCATCTCAAAACCCTAGTTCATCTCTTGTATCCAATTCTTGTCTCCAAGTCCGAGATTGGTGCTAGTAGGTTGCTAGTAGTGTTAATTACTCCTTGTAGTTGATGCTAGTTGGTTTAATTGGTGGAAGATCATATGTTCAGATCCTATATGCATATTAATACCCCTCTGATTATGAACATGTTTATGCTTTGTGAGTAGTTACTTTTGTTCCTGAGGACATGGGAGAAGTCTTGTTATTAGTAGTCATGTGAATTTGGTATTCGTTCGATATTTTGATGAGATGTATGTTGTCTCTCCTCTAGTGGTGTTATGTGAACGTCGACTACATGACACTTCACCATTATTTGGGCCTAGAGGAAGGCATTGGGAAGTAATAAGTAGATGATGAGTTGCTAGAGTGACAGAAGCTTAAACCCTAGTTTATGCGTTGCTTCATAAGGGGCTAATTTGGATCCATATGTTTCATGCTATGGTTAGGTTTACCTTAATAGTTTTGTTGTATTTGCGGATGCTTGCAATAGAGGTTAATCATAAGTGGGATGCTTGTCCAAGTAAGGGAAGCACCCAAGCACCGGTCCACCCACATACCAAATTATCAAAGTACCGAACGCGAATCATATGAACGTGATGAAAACTAGCTTGACGATATTCCCATGTGTCCTCGGGAGCGCTTTACATCTTATAAGAGTTTGTCCAGGCTTGTCCTTTGCTACAAAAGGATTGGGCCACCTTGCTGCACTTTATTTAGTTTTGTTACTTGTTGCTCGTTACAAATTATCCTATCACAAAACTATCTGTTACCACTTATTTCAGTACTTGCAGAGAATACCTTGGTGGAAACCGCTTATCATTTCCTTCTGCTCCTCGTTGGGTTCGACACTCTTACTTATCTAAAGGACTACGATAGATCACCTATACTTGTGGGTCATCAAGACTCTTTTCTGGCGCCGTTGACGGGGAGTGAAGCGCCTTTGGTAGGTGGAATTTGGTAAGGAAAAATTTATATAGTGTGCTGAAATTTACTGTCACTTGTTAGGTAATCCTTTGAGGGGCTTGTTCGGGGTATCTTCACCCCGACCAGTAGAGCAAAGAGTTGCTCCTCAACCTACGGAACCTACTGAAAATGAATATGAAAATGAAAATGCTTGCTAATCCTTTTCTAGCTAATCCTTTTCTAGGAGATGGAACAACACATCCTGATGAACATCTGATATATGTGGATCAAATTTGCGGATTATTTAAGCTTGCAGGTGTACTCGGAGATGTTGTTAAGAAGAAGGTTTCCCTTATCTTTGAGTGGAGATGCATCGACATGGTATATGCTATGTGATGATATGACGTCTTGGTATTACAAACGACTGAAATTGGAATTTCATCAGAAGTTTTATCCTATGCATCTTGTTCATCGTGATCACAATTATATATATAATTTTTGGCCTCGCGAAGGAGAAAGCATCGCTCAAGCTTGGGGGAGGCTTAAATCAATGTTATATTCATGCCCCAATCATGAGCTCTCAAGAGAAATGATTATTCAAAATTTTTATGCTCGGCTTTCTGGTAACAATCGCGCCATGCTTGATACTTCTTGTGCTGGCTCTTTTATGATGAAGACTATTGAATTCAAATGGAATTTATTGGAAAGAATTAAACGCAACTCTAAAGATTGGGACCTTGACAATGGTAAGGAGTTAGTTATGACACCTAGTTTTGATTGTGTTATATCTTTTATGGATACCGATATTTTTCATAAATTTAGCACTAAATATGGACTTGACTCTGAGATAGTAGTTTCTTTCTGTGAATCTTTTGCTACTTATGTTGATCTCCCCAAGGAGAAGTGGTTTAAATATCATCCTCCCATAGAAGTAAAAGTAGCTGCACCTATTGTGACGCCCTCGATTCAATCGTACACTAAACATACACGTAAATGTGTACGATCAAGATCAAAGACTCGCGGGAAGATATCATAACACCACTCTAGACACAAATTAAAATAATACAAGCTTTATATTACAAGCCATTGGGCCTCGAGGGCTCGAAAACACAAAAGTCAGCGAAAGCAACAATATCCGAGTACAGACGTGAGTCAGACAAGTTTGCCTTAAGAAGGCTAGCACAAAGGCATCTGCGATCGAAAAGGCAAGGCCTCCTGCCTGGGAGCCTCCTAACTACTCCTAGTCATCGGCAGCTTCCACGTAGTAGTAGGCACCCTCAGTGTAGTAGCAGTCTTCGTCGAAGGTGGCGTCTGGATCCTGGGCTCCACCATCTGGTTGCAACAACCGGAAAGAAGAAGGAAGGGGGAAAAGGGGGAGCAAAGAAACCGTGAGTACTCATCCAAAGTACTCGCAAGCAAGGATCTACACTACATATGCCACATTATCAAAGGAAGGTTGTATATGTGGACTGGGCTGCAGAAATGCCAGAATAGAGAGAAGGCCTAGTCCTATCGAAGACTAGCATCTTCTGGAAACCACCATCTTGCAGCAACAGGAGGGAGTAGAGTAGCATAAAGTATAGTAGAGGTGTTATCAACCTCGGCCAGAGATCCTTTCTCGACACCCTGCGAGAAAGCAATCCCATAGCCATACTATCCAGTTATCATCACAATCCAATTCTCATCATCACCCGTTTCTCATCACAATCCATTTCTCATCACCATCCATTCATTTCTCATCACAAGTATCCAGTTATAGTTGTATCGATCGGGATACAACTCCAAGTGTCCGTTACCGTAGGACGGGCTATCGATAGATGTTTTCTTCCCTGTAGGGGTGCACCAACTTACCCACCACGCTCGATTAACTTTGGCCGGACACACTTTCCTGGGTCATGCCCGGCCTCAGCCAAACAATACGTCGCAACCCGACCTAGACTTTATAGAGAGGTCAGCACGCCGGACTAAACCTATGCCCCCAGGGTTCATGGGCCATCTCCCCGGGAACTCCTGCACGTTGCGAGGGCGGCCGGTGAGCAGACCTAGCTACCTCCCTAAAAAGGCAGGAGCTTACCAGTCCAACCCGGCACTCGTCGCTCAGTCGCTGACGTCTATTAAGCTTCGGCTGATGCATACGACGCAGAACGCCCATACTATGCCCACGTGATGGTTAGTGCTATCAGGCCAGAGGCCCCTCGGATCAAATATCCAAATCACAATGGATTAGGAATGCGCGGTAACAAGCAGAGACTCATGATCGATGTGACCCCGTCACCCCGTCTCGAGTACTTGCGGCAAGGGCTAAGAATGCCCGACCACGCCTCGTAATTATCTCACGGGCACCCTCTAGGTCAACCCGTCTCCACATCACTCGCAATTAAGCTCGCGCGGGTACCCCTCAGGGTCGACCCGTCTTTCCAAGTAACAGGGGTAAAGTCCAAGTATCCGAGTGTCCAAACATCAAGGGGAAACCCGAGGAATCACCCTCGATGAATTCCACTTGATGTTATCATCAAGGTGAACGTAAGAGGATCCACCCTCGAGGTTCACATTTGACGGGTTGCACGACAGAGCCGTAACAGAAGTGGTTAAGGAGGAAATCACCCTCGATGACCTCGACCGTATAGCTACACTACAGAGATCTCATCAGGAGTGATGTAAGAGGTTCCACCCTCGGCACTCGATGGTAACTCTGCAGAGTCGTAAAACTAGGGGGGAATGTGCGGTGTCGGGGCCTGGACGTCGATCACGTTGATCAAGTCATCGAACATAAAGCGAGGCAACTGGGACAAGGTGGGGGTCACTGATGGATCACTAGCCAACCTATATTAAGCAGTTTAGGATAAGCAGGTAAGGTACAACAATAGATACAAAAGCAGGCTATGCATCAGAATAGGAGTAAGCAATTACAGTAGCAGAATCTAATGCAAGCATGAGAGAATGGAATGGGCGATATCGGAATGATCAAAGGGGGGGCTTGCCTGGTTGCTCTGGCAAGGAGGGGTCGTCACGACATAGTCGATCACAGGAGCAGCATCGGTCTCGGGATCTACCGGGGAGAAGAGGGGGAAGAAACAGTAAATACAGAGCAAACAATGCATCACAAAATTATAACAAGGCAAAACGTGGTGCCAGGGGTGACCTAACGCAGTACTAGGCGATACTGGTGAAGGGGAGAAACATCCGGGAAAAAATATCCCCGGTGTTCCGCATTTTCAGACAGATGAATCGAAGGGGAAAGTTGCGTGTTTGCTATGCTAGGGATGTGTGGCGGACGAACGGGCTGCGTATTCGGATTCGTCTCGTCGTTCTGAGCAACTTTCATGTAGAAAACATTTTCGAGTTACGGTTTATTTTCTATGAATTTTCAAAGATTAAACCATTATTCTAAAAATTCTGAATATTAAATTAAATTCGAAAATTAAACAGTAAAATACTCTCTCTTTTTTCCTTGTGGAGTGCCAGCCACAGTCAAAGACATGTGGGGCCAAGTCAAAGTCAACAACAGAGCAATCTATTGAGTGGGTCAAGCAGTGAATAGTGCATGGGTCCCGCGTGCCATTGTCTTGGGATAAACTAGGGCTAAATAAACTGGTTAATTAAAGGAGGAGGTCCCACTTGCCAAAGGTTAGTAACTAACCTATCCAATCTAATCTAATCCTAATTAATCTAAACTAACCGGCCAGCCCATCTAGCAGTGGCCGAGTTGGGCACTTGCATGCACACGCTCACGCACGTAACCATGGCCGAGCCATGGCCATGGCACGGCCGGCCAGCAGCAGCTGCGACGAGCGCAGTAGCAGGCAGCAGTAAAGCAGCAGGAGCTTGGCAGCGACAGCAGGCCGAAGCAGCGTGGAGTAGGGGCGAGCGGCGGTGACAACCAAACAGCAGCACACATCGGGCAGTAAGCAGAGTAGCAGCGCCAAGGCAGCAGAAGTGCCACGCGGAGCAGAAGCTCAGAACACGCCCCGGCAAAAGCTGGGGGGGGGGGGGGGGGGGGGGGGGGGGGGGGGGGGGGGTGGCGGCGGCGTAGAGGGCGCCAGCGGCAGCAGGCGGGCATGGGGCCATGGACGGCAGCAGCATACGGGTGCGCGCACGCGTACACGACCAAGGCGAACTCGTGGACGAGACCTACGGCGCGGATCGAGTGTACAAGGAGGGGGGATGGAGGAGGAGCTCACCGTGGTGCGGATGACGAGCTCGGGGAGGCCGGATGTGGACGGGAACGGTGGGAATCGATGATGGCCGCCGGCAATGTACGTGATGAAGAAGACGGCGATGCCGAGCGTACAAGCCGCGCCGGCTTCACCTGATGCCCGGGACGGACGAAGCCGGCCGCCGCGGATCTCCTGGATGTCCTCCCACGCGAAGGCGACGACGGTGGCCGCGACGGTGACGATGGCGCGGCGACGATAGCTTCGGTTCTGTGCGGGGGAGCGTGCAACGGCGCGAGGGAGGAAGAAGTGGCGGTTAGGGTTTGTCTAAGGCGACGGGGTGGTCTTGTAGGACGTCTTGGGTGCACCGGATGGTCGACACGGCGACATCGGCAGCCTCGGCGGCGTGGATGGCCGCCACGCCATAGTCTCTGTTTCCTGTGTACGCAGGAAGGGGATAATTTCTCCCATTGGGCTGGGTCCAATGTACTATAGCACTAGAGCCCACTAGCACAGTACTAGTTAGGCCATTTTCCTTTTTTTCTTATATTTTGAAATTTCTTTTAGCAATAAATCATTTTTTAAGAATGTGTGGCTGGTCTCAAAAATCAAAATGCAATATACCTCACTGCCACAAAAAGTTTGGGAGTGATTGGAATTAGTTTGGAATTTTCATAAATTAGAAAAGGATTTTAGATGTTGTTTTGGGCATTGTTTAACCAGGTAAAGCATTTAATCACTTTATAAAATGTTGGTTTCTCCATGACAAATACTCAATGAATATTTGCAATGTTGTCAACTATTTTTCTTGCATGACAGAAAAAGTAAATATTTGACATGTATTTCGAATGGAATTTGGATTTGATTTTTATCAAGTGGCAATTTGGCTTAGTTAAACTTGATGAGATGGCATCGTTAGTGTGAGGTCACTGTAGCATGACACTCGGGGTGTTACAAATCTCCTCCACTACAAGAAATCTCGTCTCGAGATTTAAGGGGTGGAGTAAGGGGGAAAGACTCGAGAAGGACGGAGCTCAACACAAGATAGGTACCTGGGGCTATCTCAATGAACGTGGCATAGAGGCATCTCTCGAGTTGAAACTTAAGAAAACATCGAGAGCAAAATATGAAGGTATAATAGGAAGTTTCAAACGAATGGATGAACGATCGATACCTAAACAGAGTGTGAGAAGGGTTTAGAGCATCGGGAATAGATCATCTCTCGGTGGGTGGCTCGCGATAACACACAAAGCCAAGAGCAAATGATACTACAGAGTAAAGGATATACAGGAGGGTCAGGTTCCGATCCTGTGGAACTGTGGGTTATGGGCCCACCATGTGGGTTAAAATAGATGGAGCGATGACATCTTGCACGGTCATGATAGCTAGGCATGCCAGAGGGTAGCATGTCAGTTATGTCGGTAACGTCGGTACCAAGGGTGTGGGACGAAGAGAACCATTTTCCTGCTCGTTGAACGAGGCGGGCCGTTAGGCAAAGTTCTCGTCCATCGGTGGCTACCGGAATGTCATTAACAATAGTAACAGGGTCTTTACTGACAGAGTTGTACATTGAGGTGCTTACCTAAGCAGGAAATTATCTCTACTGAGATAAGTTAGTTTACCGGAAAGGTTAAACAAAAGAATGGAAAGGAAGAAATATGATCAATATATTAATCAAAACAATGGAAAGGAAAATGTGTTTAAACACAATTATCAGGAGTATATCCTTCCCAAGGACAAGCAGAGGATGATATCCATGACAAGATAGAAGTATAAAACCATTTAGTTAAGGGGAAAGAAATTTCATGATATTACCCATACAACGGTGTTTGGATAATTGATAAAGAAAATTTAATATCATGCTTCAAGCGTTCTTATTGGGGATCGGATTACCACAGACATGCTTTGAGATAGCATTGACATGGCTTCAAGCAAAGGTCGGACTTTGGATACATCAAGGATCCATCGGAAACAATCTTAGAAAGTAAGTCATACAATTTTAGCAGGGGAAAGATGAGGGTGCGGCCGACGGGCTCAGCCACAATCCACCGACATGCAAAAATGGATGTATTTCTAAAATTATGTGAACAAGTTTGTGTTGGGGGAAGACAAGAATGTTGTTGGTGCTGACACAAATCATCGAGAGGCAAGGATGGTATTACTAGCCATGAATTCAATTGACATCTATGAAGAAGCCAAAGTGTTGACGGTGATCAAGACAAATTTTTTCGAGAGAACCTATGAAGATGCCATCGAGTAGAAAAGGAAGGATGAAGTGAAAGGCTATGAGAACCACGGATTCGACACAAGCCCAAAGTCAAGCTTGTTGTTTGAGGTGAAATGCTAAGATGAGGAAGATCGACGTAAGCTTAGCTCACCGTCGGAAGTTGCTCCGGGCATAAGGACCAGGTAGCACAGTTAAAAATTTGACATGATAAAAATATAGCCGAGCAGGCTAGGAATGATGTGAAGGGGCATAAAGCTTCCCAGTATCAAGTACTAGGTGTAATGCCAGAAGGTAAATCGGAGTAGAGGTTGGACGGGGGAATGATTTGCAGAGGATAAGTAATTTTAACTTACCCAGTGAATGAGATCAAGGAGGAAATATGGTCGAGACCATAACTGCAAGGGATCCAATTTACGATACCGGAAGAATTATTCAAATGATTAAATATCCTTGCAAGAAGCTTTCATGATAAGTTCCACACCGTGTCCGTGGGCATGAACATAAAGGTTCATGGTCGACTCCCACTTCTACAATGCATAACCTTTCATTTTACATCTCGCTCTTGATGAAGTTGTAGTATTGAAAATTTATCTGACGAAAAGCCAGTAGAGTATAATCCGCATAACTTTCGAGTTCACACAGATTAGGGAAGGCATAGGTTCAACCCATCGGGGCATCTTAGGAACCTAAATCATAAATTCTAAGAATAAATAACACAAGCTCGGTAGTAGAGCATGCTTGAGAAAAGCGGAGGATACAATTGTAACATCCCAAAATTCTAAATTTTGGAATGTTATAATAGATAGATAGATTGGATGGATTGTTTGATTGATTGACTGAAAGTGAGTGAATTTGAAACTTTTGAAAGTTAAATGAGAGGGAATAAAAGGACTTTCCCAAACTTTCATTTTTGCATTTTATGATCTCCATGAATTCAAATTCTTTTCACCACGAAACCCTGTAGAGAAGATGACATAACTTCTTCCATTTATTAAATGACAAGGGGTGTTGAAAATATTTGAATTTCATTGGGAGAATATTTCCAATTCTGAAACTTTATGGAACTTAATGATTTTCACGAGAGAAGATAAAATGACTTCTTCAAATTATATGAAATATGAGTTGGGAGTTTCAAAGAATTAAATTCAAAGTTCTTTTGAATTTATTTTCAATTTGGCGTTATTTGAGTTTTTTTCAAATTATTTTTCTCCAAAAATAAAATATATGGAAATTAGGGTAACATGATTCCCTACAATAGAAAATTGGAGAAAAATTAATTTGAAATCATTTTGGTATTTTAAAAATGATTTTTGTTGGATTTTAATAGACCAGTAGCACTCTTTGATTTATCTGAATTTGTGTGGATTTTATTTGATTTTACAAAAATGTTCATGTCGTAGAGAATCTTTTTCTGAAAATTTTGATATATTATATGCCTATATAATATTTTCTTTTAATTTGTTTTATTATTTTATTTGTCTGGAAATGCTTTTTTTTTAAAAAAAAATTCCCGACTGGGCCGGCCCAGCCGAAGCCAGGCCAAGGCCCAGCTCCGCGCCGCCTTCCCCGTCATCCCCGACCGGGACTCTCCCTGGAGTCCGGCACCGCCCCGCCTCCATCGCCCCTCGCCCAAGCCGCCCTCGCCTTCCCCTGGCCCCCTTTAAAGCCCCGGGCCTCCTTTCTCTCTCTCCTCTCCCCGCAACCGCCGCCTCCCGCTGCTGCTGGCTGCCCGCGCCGCCGACGCACATCGCCGCCGCCGCTAGCTGCTGCTGCTTTCCCGCCTCTGCCGCGACGCCGCAGCTGCGCCTCGCCGCCTTGCCGTGCCGCACCGCCGCTGCCCGCGTAGCCTCCGCCCTCGCCGCCTCGCTGCCGCGCCAGATCCGCCGATGTCGGAGCTCGCCGGACTCGCCGGAGTCCGCAACCTCGCTGAAGAGTCTCCGGTTTTTCACCGAAGAACCGCCGCGAACCGGTATAAAACCGCCCCGGTTCGCCGGTTTTCCTTTAGGTTTAGGTTTACTTCGGTTTTCGTTTTCAAAAACCGGTTTAGTTTTTTTGTTAGATCTATTTAGAGAACGTTCTCTGTTTAGAACTAGTTAGTGAACGTTCATTATTTAGATGTTTCCTTTTTCTTTTTATTTTCGGCCAGGGACCTATCTGTGATGATTTTATTTGCAGAATAGCCCCTAATCTTCAAAACACCGTAACTTTTTACTCGTTAGTCCAAATCCAACGAAACCAACGCTCACATCTTCGTTATGATCCCCTATATCCATTAATCCAACTCAAACATGTTTTTGAAAAGTTTAAAATTTGAATTAGATCAGATTTGAATTCAAACATTGTTTGTTCATAACTTGAGTTTCGTAGCTCCGTTTGAGTTGATTCTTTTTGCAAATCGAAGCTCTTGACCTAAACATTCTAATAAGGCCAAATTCACCTAATTTTGGTACTGTTAGAAATTGTTTTATGTTGCAAGAGTTATTTGCTTGGTTTTGATGTTTTTCGAATCGACTTCTTCGTTCTTTCTGATCTTTGAGTGATTGCTTATGTGTGGTTACTATTGTTTGCTTACAATAGATTGACCGGAGTGAGACGAGTAGATCTATAAAGAGTTTTGAGTGCGAATCATATTCATCAACATTGTAGGCAAGTTCACACTTTGATCATATCCCTTTTATCACCCAGTTTTTATGCATTAGTGCCAATCCTCAAACACTGCATGGTTAGGATGTCATAACATGTGGGTATTGGGAAGTAGTTGATGAGGTAGGAACCTATTGCCATTTTATTATCAAACCCTTGGGAGTTACTTTTACGTTATGCTTACATGGCCATGCTATGCTCGTAGACGTGGATTGGGTTTTGAGAGTATCCATGACAGATGTGAGATTGTTAATTAATGGTTTACTTAAGGTGGCAACTTAAACACACATCTGGGTGGATTGAGGCACCTGGTTATTCTAGGATTGCCTGTCTAGGCACCTGGGTAATCCAGGACTTGCCTGTTTTCTTTTGGACCGCCACCCAGGCTCAAAGGGATCATGAGATATTCATACTAGAAACTTCCGTGTGCAGCCACAAGCCATTATGGGCTCTGGCATAGTTGATTAAGTCAGTCGAACTCTTACAGGGTAGACTAGCAGATGTAGGGGAAAGTAGGTCTACCGGTCTATCCATCGTAAGGTGCTAGCGCTTCAGAAAGACTGTGTCTCAGTCATCCGTTTCTCAAACACCATGTAGTGCGAGAAATCCAACGGAGGCGATCGAGTCTTGTGGGGAAAAGTGCGCAAACCTCTATAGAGTGTATAAACTAACCATGATTAGCCATGTCCCCGGTTATGGACATCTTGAGTATCTAGTTACTTGGATTATCCTGTTGATCTCATCATGTTACTTTAATTAATATTGTTGGGTTTTAATGTTGATGATTAATTGGGATTGAGAATGCTGTCAACCATTCTCAATGTTTAACAACCACCATGATAGTTAAATAAAATTTATTCCTTTTGTAGTAGGGAAAAATTGGCTTTTCGCAAAAACTATAACCATAGAGCTTTTCCACCAGCCAAATATGCATGTAGTGATAGCCATTGTTCATCATTTCTCTCTATGGTGTGAATTTGCCAGTACATTCAATGTACTGACCCTTTGTGGCTGCAACGTCTCATGTTGCAGGATTTCTTACGACGAGTAAGTGATACGTTAGGGTTACGATTTCTACACTCAACTTTGCCGTTGGTGTTGATGGGAATCCACAACCTTGTTACTTCCGCTATTTTGGATTGAGGTAATAGTATTTACGTTACTTTTACATGTGATTTACCTCTGTTATAAATCCTCGAGTACTGTGTGTGTCAGCATACCGATCCAAGGATGACACTTAAGCACAGAGACTTGACCGTCTGAGGTCGGGTCGCTACAAGATGGTATCAGAGCACATGTTGACTGTAGGACGTGACCCCTAGAAACTGGCAAGCCCATAGGAAAGATTTTCTCCATAACTTTCTTTTCAAAAAAGATCTTTTACCTCTCCTCTCTTCTGAGCTTATTCAAATATTCCCTTTAGTGAGACCATACCCCTTTCCCCCTTTTGACCACACGAATATTCGACTGATGAGACCACTCCAAGAAGTACAAGATTTCGGACAACTGAGACCATTCGGAATGAAGAGGATTTTACCATACATTATAATAATGGAAACTATAACGGTTGAAGACTCCGAAGACTAGGAGAATTTGAAGGCCCTGTAGAATTTTCCAGATTTGTATGACCTAGGAAGGCACCCCTTATGGAACTTGGCAGACTAAGGAAGCTGTCAATACCCAAGATCAAGGTGTATCGGAGAAAGACCGGAACATGGAGCATGAGAACTCAAAGTTTTGTCAAGAAAACCCTAAGGCAGGAGATATCAACTATGGAATGATAGCTCATGGAAATGACAAGAGCAGAAACACGGTTATCCGTGATGTCATCGCCCGCTTATGCTATTTGTCACCGGGCTGAGTTAAGCAGGCATTTCTTTGGAAGGATTGGATGGTAGAAGGCTGATGGAACACCTAATCATCAAGAGGTGAAGTTTTAACCTTAGCTAGTGTATCACCAGGATCGGGAGTGTTACATCAAGAAGTTAAGATGGACCTTCAGGAAGCTATATTTGACAAGGAGCATTTCATGGAGAACTCAGGATCCAGAAGTTGAAAGTAGCCAAGCTGGAGGAGCAAAACTTTGAGATACAGGAGAATTGTCAAGAACTGAAGGACAGTATGACCATGGTTCATGTGAAGGATGTTGGAACCAGAAGTTTGAAATGCAACTCCGGAATATTAAAGGATGTCACGAGAGATTTCACGTCAACAGAGATTGATCTGGCAAAAGAACTTGAGAAAGACAAGCATGATCGGAAGAAGCCATTGGAGGCATGAACAAGACTTGAAGAGTTTGGCGACGTTGACTTTTAGAAGACCAAACCCCTGTTATATACCTACGTTAGATGCGACGATTGTGAGCTGTCATTTGTTTGATGTTTTTCGACAGCCACAACAAAAATCTGTCTTTTCAAAACTTTTGTTTGTATTGTGTGTATCCCTCTCTATATCTCTTATCTTACCCCAAACCCACATGGACCCAATAGAGGATGAATGGAGATAAGCTTGTATTTTCTGGACCGATGAGTCAGTTGGAGGCAGACCGATGGATTCAGAACATGGAGGATCACATGGAGAATAACCCTGTAGTTGGAAATAATATGACCCAGCATGCTCTTCAGTGCTTTGAAAGAGGCGCTGCTACTTGGTGGAGGATGTACCAAACCATCAATGGATGGCAAGGAGTAACCACTTGGAAAGAATTTAAGTTGACTCTGCCAAAGTCTCGGCTTGTGTCCTAGAAGTTGAAGCCTTATGGAAAGGACATGAAGAAACCTTGTGCATGCAAGATTTGTGGAGAAATCGGACACACCCATAAAGAACACAAGGATGATGCCCTAATTGTGAAGGAAGTCACCCAGTTGAAGAATGCCCAACTAGGCAAATTACTTGTTTCCTGTGTGAAGGGACTACCCACTATCCTGCTCAGTGTCACATTTACCCCATGGGACAACGAACCATCCAGCAGAAGAAAGAAGTAAAGAAACGAGCCCTTATGGAAATGTTAGAAGAACCCGTGATGAAGGAAGAGGTGGAGGACACACCCAAAGAAGAACTAAGTAAACCCTGCACCAAGTCTTGCTATTCATGTGGAGAAGAAGGACACATCTCCCAAAATTGTTTGAAGGGGGATCTAGTAGAATTCCCGACAGAGGAAGTAGAATATGACCCATAGGAGATAGAAGCCCCGATTGGAATGGAAAAGTCCAGGAAGAGAAACCGATTGGATTCCAGGAAGGACCTGAGTCATATCACCTGTTACAGGTGCAAGGAGTCAGGGAACTACCTCAGCAGTTGCCCAAAAAGGAAACCTCGATACTTGTCAGAAGTAATATGTTTGCCAGCGAATGCCCTAAGGAGAAGGAAACTTGTGCTAGATAGTTGAGTTTGCAACAAAAGAAATGGAGTAGTAGAAGTGAGAACATTCTCTTTTATATTGAGGTGTTGAGTTGAGACATGTAATGGAAAAGCGAGAGATTGTAATCACTTGAGAATGAATAAAGTTAGCATCGTTGGTGCTGATATGGATTTTATGAGTTGTTACTCTATGAAGAAGGATTTTGACCATTTCTGAGGATATGAGAAATATGGTCTATGGAAGATTTGTGCATTTTAAGGGTGGTAGTACCCTGTAAGAACCCTTGACCCCTGGAAAAGATAAGGATACTCCACTGAGTGGATTTCGGACAAAATGAATACGAGTTTTGTCTCGATATGTGTGATGCCCCAAGAGTATGTGGGATGAAGTTGGAGACCGTCAGTTGTTTGGACCAAATGTGATCAAGGAGTCAGAAGAGAATGTTAAGTTGATTCGAGATAGACTGAAGGTAGCTCAGTCCAGGCAGAAGAGTTATGTAGACTCAAAAACTCAAGGAGGTAGTCTATGAAATTGGAGACAGGGCATGTCTTCATGTGTTCCCTCTGCGAGGAGTTAAACAAATTGGAGTTAAGGTAAAGTTAGCCCCGAGATTTGTAGGACCATACCGAGTTTTGGAGCGTATGAGAGAAGTGGCCTACAAGTTGGAGTTACCCGAAGGACTGTCAGGAGTTCAAAATGTGTTTCACGTTTCCCAGTTGAAGAAGTGCCATGCAGAGATGGCCAATACTCCCCTGTAAGGACGCTTGACGCTGGAAAGGATAATGATGTTCCACGAAGTGGAATATGGACTTCATAAGTATAAGTTTTTATCTCGGTATGAGGGATATCCCACGAGGATGAAGAGATGAATTACTATTGGATATAAAGGAGGTATGATATTGGAAATATGGATCAATGGAAACTCCATGATGAGTCTGAGTAATCATGTCCTAGTTTGGTGCCAATAGAAGGAAGGAAGACAATACAGTTGGATGGATTTAAGAATACTAGGAAGTTGGATGTTGGAATAACGATCAGTTGCCCCGATGATGAGTTCAAGGTTTGCAAGTGATGGGATGGGCCATAACCCACAGGCCCCAGGACCTGCCAAGAAGCAAGCACATTCTTGCTGAAGGAAAAACCCTGGAAGAGGTTATACCTTTATCGATAGACGATTTTATAGTAGTTTACGCAAAACCTGAGAGTTGTGAAGGAATGATAGATGTTTGTTTGACTTGCAGAATCAATGGATTTATCCGAACTTAGTTCGTTGACAAGAGAAATTCTGCAATGCTTGTGAGGATGACCAAGTGTTAGAATGCGAGATTCGCTAAACCATATACAAGGTAGTGATTTGGGTGCGGGATGGATTGATCACCATACCGACTTACTCTTATTGTTCGCCTTGCTATATGGAATGGTAAATCTGAGCGACTTACCTATAGTAGAGAGACGACGATGAAAACCTTGTTTAAACCTTAGAATGGTATAGCAATTTTTTTCCCTTGTACAAGGCAGCTTTTGCCAACCGTAGGTTATACGGTGAGGATCAACCCAGACCCATTTCCTGCAGGAGAAACCATAAATTGTTGACCACCATGAGATATCGATAGTTGTTTAGTTTTGGCGCCCGACCCGTCAGCTAAGAAGACCCAATCTCGGAATAACCTTACCAAGAGGAAAGGACAAAAGAATTGAGGAAAAGGTTATGCCACTACCGGAAGAGCCAGAGAAGGAATTATCCTTATGATCTGAGAAGACTGACATTGTCAAGAATAAGGATGGAGTATATGAGTTTGATGGAACCGTAACGATGCTTCTAAGGGTGGTAGCACCCCAGACCTCGGAGACGATTGATGAAATTTTGAAGAGACCCCGAACCTAACCTATTTCTTTCTAGCCTCTCCGAATCTCGAGGACGAGATTCATTTTAAGGGTGGTAGGTTTGTAACATCCCAAAATTCTAAATTTTGGAATGTTATAATAAATAGATAGATTGGATGGATTGTTTGATTGATTGACTGAAAGTGAGTGAATTTGAAACTTTTGAAAGTTAAATGAGAGGGAATAAAAGGACTTTCCCAAACTTTCATTTTTGCATTTTATGATCTCCATGAATTCAAATTCTTTTCACCACGAAACCCTGGAGAGAAGATGACATGACTTCTTCCATTTATTAAATGACAAGGGGTGTTGAAAATATTTGAATTTCATTGGGAGAATATTTCCAATTCTGAAACTTTATGCAACTCAATGATTTTCACGAGAGAAGATAAAATGACTTCTTCAAATTATATGAAATATGAGTTGGGAGTTTCAAAGAATTAAATTCAAAGTTCTTTTGAATTTATTTTCAATTTGGCGTTATTTGAGTTTTTTTCAAATTATTTTTGTCCAAAAATAAAATATATGGAAATTAGGGTAACATGATTCCCTACAATAGAAAATTGGAGAAAAATTAATTTGAAATCATTTTGGTATTTTAAAAATGATTTTTGTTGGATTTTAATAGACCAGTAGCACTCTTTGATTTATCTGAATTTGTGTGAATTTTATTTGATTTTACAAAAATGTTCATGTCGTAGAGAATCTTTTTCTGAAAATTTTGATATATTATATGCCTATATAATATTTTCTTTTAATTTGTTTTATTATTTTATTTGTCTGGAAATGTTTTTTTAAAAAAAAATTCCCGACTGGGCCGGCCCAGCCGAAGCCAGGCCAAGGCCCAGCTCCGCGCCGCCTTCCCCGTCATCCCCGACCGGGACTCTCCCTGGAGTCCGGCACTGCCCCGACTCCATCGCCCCTCGCTCAAGCCGCCCTCGCCTTCCCCTGGCCCCCTTTAAAGCCCCGGGCCTCCTCTCTCTCTCTCCTCTTCCCGCAACCGCCGCCTCCCGCTGCTGCTGGCTGCCCGCGCCGCCGACGCACATCGCCGCCGCCGCCGCTAGCTGCTGCTGCTTCGCCGCCTCTGCCGCGACGCCGCAACTGCGCCTCGCCGCCTTGCCGCGCCGCACCGCCGCTGCCCGCGTAGCCTCCGCCCTCGCCGCCTCGCTGCCGCGCCAGATCCGCCGACGCCGGAGCTCGCCGGACTCGCCGGAGTCCGCAACCTCGCCGGAGAGTCTCCGGTTTTTCACTGAAGAACCGCCCCGAACCGGTATAAAACCGCCCCGGTTCGCCGGTTTTCCTTTAGGTTTAGGTTTACTTCGGTTTTCATTTTTAAAAACCGGTTTAGTTTTTTTGTTAGATCTATTTAGAGAACGTTCTCTGTTTAGAACTAGGTAGTGAACGTTCATTATTTAGATTTTTCCTTTTTCTTTTTATTTTCGGCCAGGGACCTATCTGTGATGATTTTATTTGCAGAATAGCCCCTGATCTTCAAAACACCATAACTTTTTACTCGTTAGTCCAAATCCAACGAAACCGACGCTCACATCTTCGTTATGATCCCCTCTATCCATTAATCCAACTCAAATATGTTTTTGAAAAGTTTAAAATTTGAATTAGATCAGATTTGAATTCAAACATTGTTTGTTCATAACTTGAGTTTCGTAGCTCCGTTTGAGTTGATTCTTTTTGCAAATCGAAGCTCTTGACCTAAACATTCTAATAAGGCCAAATTCACCTAATTTTGGTACTGTTAGAAATTGTTTTATGTTGCAAGAGTTATTTGCTTGGTTTTGATGTTTTTCGAATCGACTTCTTCGTTCTTTCTGATCTTTGAGTGATTGCTTATGTGTGGTTACTATTGTTTGCTTACGATAGATTGACCGGAGTGAGACGAGTAGATCTATCAAGAGTTTTGAGTGCGAATCATATTCATCAACATTGTAGGCAAGTTCACACTTTGATCATATCCCTTTTATCACCCAGTTTTTATGCATTAGTGCCAATCCTCAAACACTGCATGGTTAGGATGTCATAACATGTGGGTATTGGGAAGTAGTTGATGAGGTAGGAACCTATTGCCCTGCATTCAAACCTTGGGAGTTACTTTTACGTTATGCTTACATGGCCATGCTATGCTAGTAGATGTGGATTGGGTTTTGAGAGTATCCATGACAGATGTGAGATTGTTAATTAATGGTTTACTTAAGGTGGCAACTTAAACACACATCTGGGTGGATTGAGGCACCTGGTTATTCTAGGATTTCCTGTCTAGGCACCTGGGTAATCCAGGACTTGCCTGTTTTCTTTTGGACCGCCACCCAGGCTCAAAGGGATCATGAGACTATTCATACTAGAAACTTCCGTGTGCAGCCACAAGCTATTATGGGCTCTAGCATAGTTGACTAAGTCGTGTGAACTCTTACAGTGGTAGACTAGCAGATGTAGGGGTTGTAGGTGGTACGGTCTACCCATCGTAAGGTGCAAACGCTTCTGAAAGACTATGTCTCGGTCATCCGTTTCTCAAACACCATGTAGTGCGAGAAATCTAACGGAGGAGATCGAGTCTTGTGGGGAAAAGTGCGCAAACCTCTGTAGAGTGTATAAACTAATCATGATTAGCCGTGTCCCCGGTTATGGACATTTTGAGTATCTAGTACCTGGATTATCCTGTTGATCTCATCATGTTACTTTAAATTAATTTTGTTGGGTTTAATGATGTTACTTAATTGGGATTGAGAATGCTGTCAACCATTCTCAATGTTCAACAACCACCATGATAGTTAAATAAAAATTTATTCCTTTGCAGTAGGGAAAAATTGGCTTTACGCAAAAACCTTATAACCATAGAGCTTTTCCACCAGCCAAATATGCATGTAGTGATAGTCTTTATTCATCATTCTCTATGGTGTGAATTTGCCAGTACATTCAATGTACTGACCCTCTGTGGCTGCAACGTCTCATGTTGCAGGATTATCTTACGACGAGTAAGTGATACGTTAGGGTTATGATTTCTACACTCAACTTTGCCATTGGTGTTGATGGGAATCCACAACCTTGTTACTTCCGCTATTTTGGATTTGAGGTAATAGTATTTACGTTACTTTTACATGTGATTTACCTCTGTTATAAATCCTCGAGTACTGTGTGTGTCAGCATACCGATCCAGGGATGACACTTAAGCACAGAGACTTGACCCATTCAGGTCGGGTCGCTACAACAATTTACCAAAAGCATTAAGTATCCGAGGAAAGGCTCACAAGCTTATTGAATATGAAGGGCGTTGTCGGATAAAATCCGAGAAAAAAGGGGGTTTGGTGGTCCACAAGGGATCTGATGTGAGCATCAATATCCAACCAGAGGAAGAAAGAATGCAAGGAGATCAGATTATAGAAACAACTGACTAACTCAAAGCTCAATTGCAAAGGAATTATGAATTCCAAGACAAGGGATCAGAAGCAATGCTCTGATAAGGGATGGATAGGTAGAATAGCCTTAGAGGTACAATCGATGGCGATTTGATTGGTCGAGATCCATCATATGTTAAAATGACGTTTGAGTCGGAAGGATGAATTCTAGGTTCTGATTGAGGATTGCGAGCATTCGCAACATATTGTATCAACGTACTCAAAACAATAATGACAAAGGATGACAATAAGATTTC